>NC_030388.2:32777722-33078472 GCF_001625215.2 Daucus carota subsp. sativus | reverse complement strand
CGTAACCCTAGCCTAACCCTAAATTTTGAAATGCGAAGTACTAAAGTGAGAGTTATGGTTATGTTTAGTTTTAGGATTCGGTTATGTTTAGTTTAAGGGTTAGGTTAGGGTTATGGATATGTTTAGTTTCAAAAGTAAAATAACCATAACCCTAGCCTAACCCTAGCTTTTGAAATGCGAAGTACTAGAGTGAGGGTTATGGTTATGTTTAGTTTTAGGATTAGGTTATGTTTAGTTTTAGGGTTAGGGTTATGTTTAGTTTCAAAAGTAAAATAACCGTAACCCTAACCTAACCCTAGATTTTGAAATGCGAAGTACTAGAGTGAGGGTTACTGTTATATTTAGTTTTAGGATTAGGTTATGTTTAGTTTTAGGGTTCGGTTAGGGTTATGGTTATGTTTAGTTTCAAAAGTAAAATAACTATAACCCTAGCCTAACCCTAGCTTTTGAAATGCGAAGTACTAAAGTGAGGGTTATGGTTATGTTTAGTTTTAGGATAAGGTTATGTTTAGTTTAAGGGTTAGGTTAGGGTTAGGGTTATGTTTAGTTTCAAAAGTAAAATAACCATAACCCTAGCCTAACCCTAGCTTTTGAAATGCGAAGTACCAGAGTGAGGGTTAGGGTTATGTTTAGTTTCAGGATTACGTTATGTTTATTTTTGGGGTTAGGTTGGGGTTATGGTTATGTTTAGTTTCAAAAGTAAAATAACCGTAACCCTAGCCTAACCCTAAATTTTGAAATGCGAAGTACTAAAGTGAGGGTTATGGTTATATTTAGTTTTAGGATTCGGTTATGTTTAGTTTAAGGGTTAGGTTAGGGTTATGGTTATGTTTAGTTTCAAAAGTAAAATAACTATAACCCTAGCCTAACCCTAGCTTTTGAAATGCGAAGTACTAAAGTGAGGGTTATGGTTATGTTTAGTTTTAGGATTAGGTTATGTTTAGTTTAAGGGTTAGGTTAGGGTTATGGTTATGTTTAGTTTCAAAAGTAAAATAACCATAACCCTAGCTTTTAAAATGCGAAGTACTAGAGTCAAGGTTATTGTTATGTTTAGTTTTAGGATTAGGTTATGTTTAGTTTTAGGGTTAGGTTGGGGTTATGGTTATGTTTAGTTTCAAAAGTAAAATAACCGTAACCTTAGAATAACCCTAGCTTTTGAAATGCGAAGTAGTAGAGTGAGGGTTATGGATATGTTTAGTTTTAGGATTAGGTTATGTTTAGTTTTAGGGTTACGTTGGGGTTATGGTTATGTTTAGTTTCAAAAGTAAAATAACTGTAACCCTAGCCTAACCCTAGCTTTTGAAATGCGAAGTACTAGAGTTAGGGTTATAGATATGTTTAGTTTTAGGATTAGGTTATGTTTAGTTTTAGGGTTATGGTTATGTTTAGTTTCAAAAGTAAAATAACCACAACCCTAGCCTAACCCTAGCTTTTGAAATGCGAAATACTAGAGTGAGGGTTATGGTTATGTTTAGTTTTAGGATTAGGTTATGTTTATTGTTATGTTTAGTTTTAGGATTAGGTTATGTTAAGTTTTAGGGTTAGGTTGGGGTTATGGTTATGTTTAGTTTCAAAAGTAAAATAACCGTAACCCTAGCCTAACCCTAAATTTGAAATGCGAAGTACTAAAGTGAGGGTTATGGTTATGTTTAATTTTAGGATTCGGTTATATTTAGTTTAAGGGTTAGGTTAGGGTTATGGTTATGTTTAGTTTTAAAAGTAAAATAACCATAACCCTAGCCTAACCCTAGCTTTTGAAATGCGAAATACTAGAGTGAGGGTTATGGTTATGTTTAGTTTTAGGATTAGGTTATGTTTAGTTTTAGGGTTAGGGTTATGTTTAGTTTCAAAAGTAAAATAACCGTAACCCTAGCCTAACCCTAGCTTTTGAAATGCGAAGTACTAGAGTGAGGGTTATGGATATGTTTAGTTTTAGGATTAGGTATGTTTAGTTTTAGGGTTAGGTTAGGGTTATGGTTATGTTTAGTTTCAAAAGTAAAATAACCATAACCCTAGCCTAACCCTAGCTTTTGAAATGCGAAGTACTAGAGTAAAGGTTATTGTTATGTTTAGTTTTAGGATTAGGTTATGTTTAGTTTTAGGGTTAGGTTAAGGTTATGGTTATGTTTAGTTTCAAAAGTAAAATAACCATAACCCTAGCCTAACCCTAGCTTTTGAAATGCGAAGTACTAGAGTGAGGCCGGTTAGGGTTATGTTTAGTTTTAGGATTAGTTATGTTTAATTTTAGGGATAGGTTGGGGTTATGGTTATGTTTAGTTTCAAATGTAAAATAACCGTAACCCTAGCCTAACCCTAAATTTTGAAATTCGAAGTACTAAAATGAGGGTTATGGTTATGTTTAGTTTTAGGATTCGGTTATGTTTAGTTTAAGGGTTAGGTTGGGGTTATGGTTATGTTTAGTTTCAAAAGTAAAATAACCATAACCCTAGCCTAACCCTAGCTTTTGAAATACGAAGTACTTGAGTGAGGGTTATGTTTATGTTTAGTTTTAGGATTAGGTTATGTTTAGTTTTAGGGTTAGGGTTATGTTTAGTTTCAAAAGTAAAATAACCGTAACCCTAGCCTAACCCTAAATTTTGAAATGCGAAGTACTAAAGTGAGAGTTATGGTTATGTTTAGTTTTAGGATTCGGTTATGTTTAGTTTAAGGGTTAGGTTAGGGTTATGGATATGTTTAGTTTCAAAAGTAAAATAACCATAACCCTAGCCTAACCCTAGCTTTTGAAATGCGAAGTACTAGAGTGAGGGTTATGGTTATGTTTAGTTTTAGGATTAGGTTATGTTTAGTTTTAGGGTTAGGGTTATGTTTAGTTTCAAAAGTAAAATAACCGTAACCCTAACCTAACCCTAGATTTTGAAATGCGAAGTACTAGAGTGAGGGTTACTGTTATATTTAGTTTTAGGATTAGGTTATGTTTAGTTTTAGGGTTCGGTTAGGGTTATGGTTATGTTTAGTTTCAAAAGTAAAATAACTATAACCCTAGCCTAACCCTAGCTTTTGAAATGCGAAGTACTAAAGTGAGGGTTATGGTTATGTTTAGTTTTAGGATAAGGTTATGTTTAGTTTAAGGGTTAGGTTAGGGTTAGGGTTATGTTTAGTTTCAAAAGTAAAATAACCATAACCCTAGCCTAACCCTAGCTTTTGAAATGCGAAGTACCAGAGTGAGGGTTAGGGTTATGTTTAGTTTCAGGATTACGTTATGTTTATTTTTGGGGTTAGGTTGGGGTTATGGTTATGTTTAGTTTCAAAAGTAAAATAACCGTAACCCTAGCCTAACCCTAAATTTTGAAATGCGAAGTACTAAAGTGAGGGTTATGGTTATATTTAGTTTTAGGATTCGGTTATGTTTAGTTTAAGGGTTAGGTTAGGGTTATGGTTATGTTTAGTTTCAAAAGTAAAATAACTATAACCCTAGCCTAACCCTAGCTTTTGAAATGCGAAGTACTAAAGTGAGGGTTATGGTTATGTTTAGTTTTAGGATTAGGTTATGTTTAGTTTAAGGGTTAGGTTAGGGTTATGGTTATGTTTAGTTTCAAAAGTAAAATAACCATAACCCTAGCTTTTGAAATGCGAAGTACTAGAGTCAAGGTTATTGTTATGTTTAGTTTTAGGATTAGGTTATGTTTAGTTTTAGGGTTAGGTTGGGGTTATGGTTATGTTTAGTTTCAAAAGTAAAATAACCGTAACCTTAGAATAACCCTAGCTTTTGAAATGCGAAGTAGTAGAGTGAGGGTTATGGATATGTTTAGTTTTAGGATTAGGTTATGTTTAGTTTTAGGGTTACGTTGGGGTTATGGTTATGTTTAGTTTCAAAAGTAAAATAACTGTAACCCTAGCCTAACCCTAGCTTTTGAAATGCGAAGTACTAGAGTTAGGGTTATAGATATGTTTAGTTTTAGGATTAGGTTATGTTTAGTTTTAGGGTTATGGTTATGTTTAGTTTCAAAAGTAAAATAACCACAACCCTAGCCTAACCCTAGCTTTTGAAATGCGAAATACTAGAGTGAGGGTTATGGTTATGTTTAGTTTTAGGATTAGGTTATGTTTAGTTTTAGGGTTAGGGTTATGTTTAGTTTCAAAAGTAAAATAACCGTAACCCTAGCCTAACCCTGGCTTTTGAAATGCGAAGTACTAGAGTGAGGGTTATGGATATGTTTAGTTTTAGGATTAGGTATGTTTAGTTTTAGGGTTAGGTTAGGGTTATGGTTATGTTTAGTTTCAAAAGTAAAATAACCATAACCCTAGCCTAACCCTAGCTTTTGAAATGCGAAGTACTAGAGTCAAGGTTATTGTTATGTTTAGTTTTAGGATTAGGTTATGTTTAGTTTTAGGGTTAGGTTAAGGTTATGGTTATGTTTCGTTTCAAAAGTAAAATAACCGTGACCCTAGCCTAACCCTAGCTTTTGAAATGCCGAGTACTAGAGTGAGGGTTATGGATTTGTTTAGTTTTAGGATTAGGTTATGTTTACTTTTAGGGTTAGGTTAAGGTTATGGTTATGTTTAGTTTCAAAAGTAAAATAACCATAACCCTAGCCTAACCCTAGCTTTTGAAATGCGAAGTACTAGAGTGAGGGTTATGGTTATGTTTAGTTTTAGGATTAGTTATGTTTAATTTTAGGGATAGGTTGGGGTTATGGTTATGTTTAGTTTCAAATGTAAAATAACCGTAACCCTAGCCTAACCCTAAATTTTGAAATTCGAAGTACTAAAATGAGGGTTATCGTTATGTTTAGTTTTAGGATTCGGTTATGTTTAGTTTAAGGGTTAGGTTGGGGTTATGGTTATGTTTAGTTTCAAAAGTAAAATAACCATAACCCTAGCCTAACCCTAGCTTTTGAAATGCGAAGTACTAGAGTGAGGGTTATGGTTATGTTTAGTTTTAGGATTAGGTTATGTGTAGTTTTAGGGTTAGGGTTATGTTTAGTTTCAAAAGTAAAATAACCGTAACCCTAGCCTAACCCTAAATTTTGAAATGCGAAGTACTAAAGTGAGAGTTATGGTTATGTTTAGTTTTAGGATTCGGTTATGTTTAGTTTAAGGGTTAGGTTAGGGTTATGGATATGTTTAGTTTCAAAAGTAAAATAACCATAAACCTAGCCTAACCCTAGCTTTTGAAATGCGAAGTACTAGAGTGAGGGTTATGGTTATGTTTAGTTTTAGGATTAGGTTATGTTTAGTTTTAAGGTTAGGGTTATGTTTAGTTTCAAAAGTAAAATAACTGTAACCCTAACCTAACCCTAGATTTTGAAATGCGAAATACCAGAGTGAGGGTTACTGTTATATTTAGTTTTAGGATTAGGTTATGTTTAGTTTTAGGGTTCGGTTAGGGTTAGGGTTATGTTTAGTTTCAAAATTAAAATAACTATAACCCTACCCTAACCCTAGCTTTTGAAATGCGAAGTACTAAAGTGAGGGTTATGGTTATGTTTAGTTTTAGGATTAGGTTATGTTTAGTTTAAGGGTTAGGTTAGGGTTAGGGTTATGTTTAGTTTCAAAAGTAAAATAACCATAACCCTAGCCTAACCCTAGCTTTTGAAATGCGAAGTACCAGAGTGAGGGTTAGGGTTATGTTTAGTTTCAGGATTAGGTTATGTTTATTTTTAGGGTTAGGTTAGGGTTATGGTTATGTTTAGTTTCAAAAGTAAAATAACCGTAACCCTAGCCTAACCCTAAATTTTGAAATGCGAAGGACTAAAGTGAGGGTTATGGTTATATTTAGTTTTAGGATTCGGTTATGTTTAGTTTAAGGGTTAGGTTAGGGTTATGGTTATGTTTAGTTTCAAAAGTAAAATAACTATAACCCTAGCCTAACCCTAAATTTTGAAATGCGAAGTACTAAAGTGAGGGTTATGGTTATGTTTAGTTTTAGGATTAGGTTATGTTTAGTTTAAGGGTTAGGTTAGGGTTATGGTTATGTTTAGTTTCAAAAGTAAAATAACCATAACCCTAGCCTAACCCTAGCTTTTGAAATGCGAAGTACTAGAGTGAGGGTTATGGTTATGTTTAGTTTTAGGATTAGGTTATGTTTAGTTTTAGGGTTAGGTTGGGGTTATGGTTATGTTTAGTTTCAAAAGTAAAATAACCCTAGCCTAACCCTAGCTTTTCAAATGCGAAGTACTAGAGTGAGGGTTATGGTTATGTTTAGTTTTAGTATTAGGTTATGTTTAGTTTTAGGGTTAGGTTCGAGTTATGGTTATGTTTAGTTTCAAAAGTAAAATAACCGTAACCCTAGCCTAACCCAAACTTTTGAAATGCGAAGTACTAGAGTGAGTGTTATGGATATGTTTAGTTTGAGGATTAGGTTATGTTTAGTTTTAGGGTTATGGTTATGTTTAGTTTCAAAAGTAAAATAACCACAACCCTAGCCTAACCCTAGCTTTTGAAATGCGAAGTACTAGAGTGAGGGTTATTGTTATGTTTAGTTTTAGGATTAGGTTATGTTTAGTTTTAGGGTTAGGTTAGGGTTATGGTTATGTTTAGTTTCAAAAGTAAAATAACCGTAACCCTAGCCTAACCCTAGCTTTTGAAATGCGGAGTACAAGAGTGAGGGTTATGGATATGTTTAGTTTTAGGATTAGGTTATGTTTAGTTTTAGGGTTAGGTTAAGGTTATGGTTATGTTTAGTTTCAAAAGTAAAATAACCATAACCCTAGCCTAACCCTAGCTTTTGAAATGCGAAGTACTAGAGTAAGGATTAGGGTTAAGGTTATGTTTAGTTTTAGGATTAGGTTATGTTAAGTTTTAGGGTTAGGTTGGGGTTATGGTTATGTTTAGTTTCAAAAGTAAAATAACCGTAACCCTAGTCTAACCCTAAATTTGAAATGCGAAGTACTAAAGTGAGGGTTATGGTTATGTTTAATTTTAGGATTCGGTTATATTTAGTTTAAGGGTTAGGTTAGGGTTATGGTTATGTTTAGTTTTAAAAGTAAAATAACCATAACCCTAGCCTAACCCTAGCTTTTGAAATGCGAAATACTAGAGTGAGGGTTATGGTTATGTTTAGTTTTAGGATTAGGTTATGTTTAGTTTTAGGGTTAGGGTTATGCTTAGTTTCAAAAGTAAAATAACCGTAACCCTAGCCTAACCCTAGCTTTTGAAATGCGAAGTACTAGAGTGAGGGTTATGGATATGTTTAGTTTTAGGATTAGGTATGTTTAGTTTTAGGGTTAGGTTAGGGTTATGGTTATGTTTAGTTTCAAAAGTAAAATAACCATAACCCTAGCCTAACCCTAGCTTTTGAAATGCGAAGTACTAGAGTAAAGGTTATTGTTATGTTTAGTTTTAGGATTAGGTTATGTTTAGTTTTAGGGTTAGGTTAAGGTTATGGTTATGTTTAGTTTCAAAAGTAAAATAACCATAACCCTAGCCTAACCCTATCTTTTGAAATGCGAAGTACTAGAGTGAGGGTTAGGGTTATGTTTAGTTTTAGGATTAGTTATGTTTAATTTTAGGGATAGGTTGGGGTTATGGTTATGTTTAGTTTCAAATGTAAAATAACCGTAACCCTAGCCTAACCCTAAATTTTGAAATTCGAAGTACTAAAATGAGGGTTATGGTTATGTTTAGTTTTAGGATTCGGTTATGTTTAGTTTAAGGGTTAGGTTGGGGTTATGGTTATGTTTAGTTTCAAAAGTAAAATAACCATAACCCTAGCCTAACCCTAGCTTTTGAAATACGAAGTACTTGAGTGAGGGTTATGGTTATGTTTAGTTTTAGGATTAGGTTATGTTTAGTTTTAGGGTTAGGTTTATGTTTAGTTTCAAAAGTAAATTAACCGTAACCCTAGCCTAACCCTAAATTTTGAAATGCGAAGTACTAAAGTGAGAGTTATGGTTATGTTTAGTTTTAGGATTCGGTTATGTTTAGTTTAAGGGTTAGGTTAGGGTTATGGATATGTTTAGTTTCAAAAGTAAAATAACCGTAACCCTAGCCTAACCCTAGCTTTTGAAATGCGAAGTACTAGAGTGAGGGTTATGGTTATGTTTAGTTTTAGGATTAGGTTATGTTTAGTTTTAGGGTTAGGGTTATGTTTAGTTTCAAAAGTAAAATAACCGTAACCCTAACCTAACCCTAGATTTTGAAATGCGAAGTACTAGAGTGAGGGTTACTGTTATATTTAGTTTTAGGATTAGGTTATGTTTAGTTTAGGGTTCGGTTAGGGTTATGGTTATGTTGAGTTTCAAAAGTAAAATAACTATAACCCTAGCCTAACCCTAGCTTTTGAAATGCGAAGTACTAAAGTGAGGGTTATGGTTATGTTTAGTTTTAGGATTAGGTTATGTTTAGTTTAAGGGTTAGGTTAGGGTTAGGGTTATGTTTAGTTTCAAAAGTAAAATAACCATAACCCTAGCCTAACCCTAGCTTTTGAAATGCGAAGTACCAGAGTGAGGGTTAGGGTTATGTTTAGTTTCAGGATTAGGTTATGTTTATTTTTAGGGTTAGGTTGGGGTTATGGTTATGTTTAGTTTCAAAAGTAAAATAACCGTAACCCTAGCCTAACCCTTAATTTTGAAATGCGAAGTACTAAAGTGAGGGTTATGGTTATATTTAGTTTTAGGATTCGGTTATGTTTAGTTTAAGGGTTAGGTTAGGGTTATGGTTATGTTTAGTTTCAAAAGTAAAATAACTATAACCCTAGCCTAACCCTAGCTTTTGAAATGCGAAGTACTAAAGTGAGGGTTATGGTTATGTTTAGTTTTAGGATTAGGTTATGTTTAGTTTAAGGGTTAGGTTAGGGTTATGGTTATGTTTAGTTTCAAAAGTAAAATAACCATAACCCTAGCCTAACCCTAGCTTTTGAAATGCGAAGTACTAGAGTGAGGGTTATGGTTATGTTTAGTTTTAGGATTAGGTTATGTTTAGTTTTAGGGTTAGGTTGGGGTTATGGTTATGTTTAGTTTCAAAAGTAAAATAACCGTAACCTTAGAATAACCCTAGCTTTTGAAATGCGAAGTAGTAGAGTGAGGGTTATGGATATGTTTAGTTTTAGGATTAGGTTATGTTTAGTTTTAGGGTTACGTTGGGGTTATGGTTATGTTTAGTTTCAAAAGTAAAATAACTGTAACCCTAGCCTAACCCTAGCTTTTGAAATGCGAAGTACTAGAGTTAGGGTTATAGATATGTTTAGTTTTAGGATTAGGTTATGTTTAGTTTTAGGGTTATGGTTATGTTTAGTTTCAAAAGTAAAATAACCATAACCCTAGCCTAACCCTAGCTTTTGAAATGCGAAGTACTAAAGTGAGGGTTATGGTTATGTTTAGTTTTAGGATTTGGTTATGTTTAGTTTAAGGGTTAGGTTAGGGTTATGGTTATGTTTAGTTTCAAAAGTAAAATAACTATAACCCTAGCCTAACCCTAGCTTTTGAAATGCGAAGTACTAAAGTGAGGGTTATGGTTATGTTTAGTTTTAGGATTAGGTTATGTTTGGTTTAAGGGTTAGGTTAGGGTTATGGTTATGTTTAGTTTCAAAAGTAAAATAACCATAACCCTAGCCTAACCCTAGCTTTTAAAATGCGAAGTACTAGAGTGAGGGTTATGGTTATGTTTAGTTTTAGGATTAGGTTATGTTTAGTTTTAGGGTTAGGTTGGGGTTAAGGTTATGTTTAGTTTTAAAAGTAAAATAACCGTAACCCTAGCATAACCCTAGCTTTTGAAATGCAAAGTAGTATAGTGAGGGTTATGGATATGTTTAGTTTTAGGATTAGGTTATGTTTAGTTTTAGGGTTACGTTGGGGTTATGGGTATGTTTAGTTTCAAAAGTAAAATAACCGTAACCCTAGCCTAACCCTAGCTTTTGAATTGCGAAGTACTAGGGTGAGGGTTATGGATATGTTTAGTTTTAGGATTAGGTTATGTTTAGTTTTAGGGTTATGGTTATGTTTAGTTTCAAAAGTAAAATAACCATAACCCTAGCCTAACCATAGCTTTTGAAATGCGAAGTACTATAGTGAGGGTTATGGTTATGTTTAGTTTTAGGATTAGGTTATGTTTAGTTTTAGGGTTAGGTTAGGGTTATGGTTATGTTTAGTTTCAAAAGTAAAATAACCGTAACCCTAGCCTAACCCGAGCTTTTGAAATGCGAAATACTAGAGTGAGGGTTATGGTTATGTTTAGTTTTAGGATTAGGTTATGTTTAGATTTAGGGTTAGGTTAGGGTTATGGTTATGTTTAGTTTCAAATGTAAAATAACCGTAACCCTAGCCTAACCCTAGCTTTTGAAATGCAGAATACTAGAGTGATGGTTATGGATATGTTTAGTTTTAGGATTAGGTTATGTTTAGTTTTAGGGTTAGGTTAAGGTTATGGTTATATTTAGTTTCAAAAGTAAAATAACCATAACCCTAGCCTAACCCTAACTTTTGAAATGCGAAGTACTAGAGTGAGGGTTAGGGTTATGTTTAGTTTTAGGATTAGGTTATGTTTAGTTTTAGAGTTAGGTTCGGGTTATGGTTATGTTTAGTTTCAAAAGTAAAATAACCATTACCCTAGCCTAACCTTAAATTTTGAAATGCGAAGTACTAGAGTGAGGGTTATGGTTATATTTAGTTTTTGGATTAGGTTATGTTTAGTTTTAGGGTTAGGTTAGGGTTATGGTTATGTTTAGTTACAAAAGTAAAATATCCTTAACCCTAGCCTAACCCTAGCTTTTGAAATGCGAAGTACTACGGTGAGGGTTAGTGTTATGTTTAGTTTTAGGATTAGGTTATGTTTAGTTTTAGGGTTAGGTTAGGGTTATGGTTATGTTTAGTTTCAAAAGTAAAATAACCATAACCCTAGCCTAACCCTAACTTTTGAAATGCGAAGTACTAGAGTGAGGGTTATGGTTATGTTTAGTTTTAGGATTAGGTTATGTTTAGTTTTAGGGTTGGGTTAGGGTTATGGTTATGTTTAATTTCAAAAGTAAAATAACCATAACCCTAGCCTAACCCTAGCTTTTGAAATACGAAGTACTAGAGTGAAGAAATCTTGTTGGTATTAGTATGATACACCGCATTGACGTATCAAACTAAAAGAAACAGCAATGAAGGACTTCACTGACAAAAGCTAAACGAGATGTTGAAGACACCTGTACCATTTCTACAGCCAAAGCCCGAATACTACAAATCTGAGGTTCCTAAGTCTTCATGTTTCATCCCATTTATTCTCATAAATGTTCCGAAGAAAACATAAATTAAAACAGAAAACAAAATGAGTATCATCCTAGTTTCCAATATCATTAATTCACTGACGTATCAAACTAAAAGAAACAGCAATGGAGGACTTAACTGAGAAAAGCTAAACGAAATTTTCAAGAGACATGTACCATTTCTACAGCCAAAGCTCGATTACTACATTTATGAGGTTCCTAACTCTTCCTGTTTCATCCTGTTTATTCCCGTAAATGTTCCGAAGAAAACATAAATTAAAAGAGAAAACACAATGAGTATCATCCTAGTTTCCAATTGATAAGTGGATTTTATATCCACTTGGGAGCCTTCGTTTTGACTTAAATGGATGAACTGGCCTCAAGCTTTTGATATTTTTGATATGTTTTAGTGTGATGTTGTGCAGGTTTCTTTGGAGGAGAACGAAGAGGAGAGTCATAGCTTTTAGTGAAAAAAAACGGCGAAGCAATCGGATGCGCGAGTCAAAAGTTATGGACAAAGAAGTGGGCTGCTGAATTGGGGCACCCGCCCCAAATCTGGGGCACCCGCCCCAAACTGGCAGCGAATTTAAGCCCATTGGACCGTTTCTGATCCGTTTCAAGGCCCGATCGCTGGGGAAGTTTAAGAAAGGCTTTGGGGGATTAAAAACATAACCTAGAATCATTCCAAGGAGCACGTGACGGCTACGGAGAAGATCAAGATCGAATTTCATAGCTTTTACTTTCGTAATTCTTCGAAGTAGGCGTAACTTTGGATGCTCGTTTCGGATTTGTTTCTTAACTCTTGTTCTAGTACTTTGATTTTGTTTTTCCTATTCAGTACCATGTTTACATTCGAACCCATGATGATGAGGAGTTCAATTATGAACTAATCATTGTCATGGGATTTTAGCGGATTTATCGATGAATTTCAGTAGTTAATTTGTCTTGTTCATATGTGATGGTTTGATTTCCTCGTATTGGTTGTGCTTATTCGTCTTGGATGCGTAGCTAACATCTAAGATTGCTTGTTAATCTTTATTGAAGCGACAGTGGATATATTGATTTAGAACTTGCCATGCGAGCATAGGTTTCGTGTTCGATAACATGACTTGTGATGTGATTTTACCCATCTTGCATCGCCCTATGTAATCTTGATAGATAACTTGCTTTTCAACCGTTATGTTTTCAAATCTTATAGACATATAGGGTCTAAGCATAATTGGTGTCTGTTTACCTTCTATCTTAATTGTGGATGTGTAGCAGTATGGTGCACGTATAACGACAGTTAGCGTGTATCAGTCTCGTGTTATCTGATTAGCTATCAACCATTACAATCGAATAAAGGTAGAGCTCTGAATGAAGTTGTTAATGAAGCTAGAATCCCATGTTTTATTCTCATTAGTAAATCGTTATTCTCTTAGTTTATAATTCTTAGTTTCATAATTCAAATAGGATTAGTTAAGTAGAAAACCAAACCCCAATTTGATACTTGTCCAAGCATTGAATAATAATCATACATTGGTGCACAAGTGCATAATTCTGAATACACCAGTCTCTGTGGGAACGAACTGAATTTGATTCTATACTACTTGTGACCACGTACGCTTGCGTGATTTTGTGCGAACAAGTTTTTGGCGCCGCTGCCGGGGACTCGGTGTTTATTTTAGTTTATGTGCTTGTCATTAGTGGTCGTTAAAGTTCAGTGACTTGGATTCTTTTCTCACTTTAGTTCATTGTGTGTGTTTCAGGTACTTAAGGGACGTGTATGCGAACACGTTCTCAAGCTCGTAAGGAAGCATTAATTAAGGAAGAATTGGAAGTGATTGATACGATGACTGATCAACCACCAGCTGTGAATATTCCTAAGGCTCTGAAGGCTTTCTCTGAGCCTAAAATCGATGACATTCAGTCGAGCATCGTCAGGCCAGCAATTGCGGCCAACACTTTCGAAATCAAACCGAGCACGATTCAGATGGTTCAAAACTCCGTGCAGTTTGGGGGTTCTCCAACGGAGGATCCTAATATGCATATTCGGGATTTCATCGAGATATGTGATACTTTCAAGTTTAATGGAGTTACCGAAGATGCCATCAAATTGAGGCTGTTTCCATTCTCTCTGAGGGATAAAGCTAAAGGATGGTTGCATTCTCTTCCTGCAGGATCTATTACGACATGGGAGGATCTGGCTCAGAAATTTCTGACTAAGTTCTTCCCTATGGCCAAAACAGCTGCAATGCGGAATGCTATCACTCAATTCTCTCAGCTATCTGGAGAAACTCTATGTGAAGCATGGGAACGTTACAAGGAGATGTTGCGAAAGTGCCCACATCATGGGATGCCTGACTGGATGGTGATTAATTGCTTCTATAATGGCTTGGGACCTCAATCGAGGCCAATGCTCGATGCAGCATCAGGTGGAGCTCTATTGACTAAGAGCTATGAGGAGGCTTATGAATTGATCGAGATGATGGCTGCGAATGAATATCAGAATCCCACTCAGCGTCTTCATCAGGGCAAAGTAGCAGGAATTCTGGATGTTGATGCTACTACAGCCATATCTGCTCAGCTCAAGGCTCTTACTATGAAGGTGGATTCTTTGGCAAACTTGGGAATTCACCAGCCACCTTCAGTCTGTGAGCTTTGTGCAGGTACACATTCCACCGATCAGTGTGCCATATCTAGCGAGTCCGCTCAGTTTGTGAGCAATTTTCAGAGATCTCAGCAGCCAGCTCCTGCCACTTATCATCCGAATAATCGGAATCATCCGAATTTCAGCTGGAGCAATAACCAGAATTACATGCCACAACAGCAGCAACAGTTTCAGCAGCAAGGATCTAGACCTTTTAACCCTTCTGGTTTTCAACAACAGTTTGCACCGAAGCAGCAATTCCATCCACCCGGATTCCAGCAACAAAATCATGGGGTGGCTGGACAGTCTTCCAACGAAAGATCAGAATTGGAAGAACTAAGATTAATGGTGAAAAGCCAATCGGTGTCGATCAAGACTTTGGAGAATCAGATTGGGCAAATTGCTAATGCGTTGATTAATAGACCACAAGGAACTCTTCCTAGTGATACTGAGGCCAATCCGGGCAAGAAGGAAGTGAAGGAACAGGTACAGGCTGTCACCTTGAGGTCCGGAAAGGTTACGAAGGATAAAGAATCAGCAACAGAGCGAAACAAGGAAGAGAGTGATCAACAGGTTGAAACACCCGTGCTCTCATCTGAGTCTGATAGTGGAAAAACTGTTGTTGAGGCTGACAAGAATAAGGTCAACGAGGAAGCAAGCAAGGAATCAACCGAAAAGTCTAACCCGAAAACTGATACTGGGGTCAAGCAAGTATATCCACCTCCACCTTTCCCGAAGAGATTGCAAAAGCATAAGCTCGACAAACAATTCGCCAAATTTCTAGAGGTCTTCAAGAAATTACAAATCAACATACCTTTTGCGGAAGCTCTAGAACAAATGCCGAGTTATGCTAAATTCATGAAAGGTATTCTATCTCGAAAACTTAAACTTGAGGAATTGGAGACTGTGGCTTTGACCGAGGAGTGTAGTGCTGTGTTGCAACAGAAATTGCCCCCGAAGCTGAAAGATCCGGGAAGTTTCACAATCCCGTGTACTATTGGGCAATTGTCGTTCGACAAGTGTTTGTGTGATTTGGGAGCTAGCATAAATCTGATGCCCTTGTCTATTTTCTTGCAACTTGGTCTTCCGGAGCTGAAACCTACTAATATGTCTTTGCAACTGGCTGATCGTTCAATTACATACCCAAGGGGGATAGTTGAAGATGTGTTGATAAAGGTAGATAAACTAATCTTCCCGGCTGATTTTGTCATTCTCGACTTTGAGGAAGATAAGAAGATTCCCATCATCTTGGGGAGACCATTCCTTGCGACAGGGCGGACTTTGATTGATGTTCAAAAGGGTGAACTAACAATGAGAGTTCAAGATCAGATGGTCACTTTCAACGTGTTCAATGCCATAAAACTTCCATCAGATGAGGAGGAATGCTTTAAAGTGGATATGCTCGAAGCTGCAGCTCATTCGGAAATCGAGAACAGGCTGAAAACTGACATCTTGGAAAGGGTTCTATCGGGTGACTCAGAGTTCGGAGATGAGGAGGAGGAAGAGCACCTCCAATACTTGAATGCTTCTCCTTGGAGAAGACGGTTGGATCCTCCAATTGAATCTCTTGGGTTATCGGAGCTGAAGGACTCTCATGAAAAGCTGAGACCATCTATTGTCGAAGCTCCTAAACTCGAGCTTAAGCAACTTCCCGAACACCTAAGGTATGCATTTCTTGGCGAAGCTTCTACATTACCTGTAATTATTGCATCTAACCTTTCAGGTATCGAGGAAGAAAAGCTTTTGAGAATTCTTAGGGAGTTCAAATCAGCCATTGGATGGACTATTGCAGATATCAAGGGAATCAGCCCTTCTTATTGTCAACATAAAATTCTGATCGAGGAGGGTAGTAAACCCACTGTTGAGCATCAGAGAAGACTCAATCCAATTATGAAAGAAGTGGTGAAGAAGGAGATTCTTAAGTGGCTTGATGCCGGCATTATTTATCCAATCTCGGATAGTTCTTGGGTGAGCCCTGTTCAGTGTGTGCCTAAGAAAGGAGGCATGACCGTGGTAGCTAATGAAAAGAATGAGCTCATTCCGACTCGTACAGTCACAGGTTGGCGAATATGCATGGATTATCGGAAGCTCAATAAAGCCACCAGAAAAGATCACTTCCCGTTGCCTTTCATTGATCAGATGCTTGATAGGTTGGCCGGTCATGAGTACTATTGTCTTCTTGACGGGTATTCAGGGTATAATCAGATTTGTATCGCACCAGAGGATCAGGAGAAGACCACTTTCACTTGCCCTTTCGGCACATTTGCTTTCCGTCGTCTTTCTTTTGGACTTTGTGGTGCACCAGCAACTTTTCAGAGATGCATGATGGCTATTTTCTCCGAGATGATTGGTACTAATGTTGAGGTGTTCATGGATGACTTTTCTGTGTTCGGTACTTCTTATGATGAATGCTTGAGCAACTTGACGATGGTGCTAAAAAGATGTGTGGAAACTAATCTCGTTCTTAATTGGGAAAAATGCCACTTCATGGTTCAAGAAGGCATAATCCTTGGGCATAAAGTTTCGAACAAGGGTCTTGAGGTGGATAAAGCTAAGGTGGAGACAATTGAAAATCTTCCTCCACCAATCTCAGTAAAGGGGATTCGGAGTTTTCTTGGTCACGCGGGCTTCTATCGACGGTTTATCAAGGATTTCTCTAAAATCACCAAACCCTTGTGCAACTTGTTAGAGAAGGATGTGCCTTTCAAATTTGATGGAGAGTGCTTGGCTGCGTTCGAAACTCTCAAGAAGAAATTAACCACAGCACCTGTTATTACTGCACCTGATTGGAATGAGCCTTTTGAGATGATGTGTGATGCTAGTGACTATGCGGTGGGAGCTGTGCTTGGTCAGAGAAAGAATAACATCTTTCATGTGATTTACTATGCTAGTAAGACTCTCAATGGGGCTCAGCTAAATTATACTACCACCGAGAAGGAGCTGCTGGCTATTGTCTATGGATTCGAAAAATTCAGGTCTTATTTGCTTGGGACGAAGGTGTTGGTTTACACTGATCATGCTGCCATTCGGTATTTAGTGTCGAAGAAAGATTCGAAGCCTCGTTTGATTCGTTGGGTTCTTTTACTTCAGGAATTCGAGTTGGAAATCAAGGATAGAAAGGGCACTGAAAATCAGGTGGCTGATCATCTCTCTCGGTTGGAAGATGAAGCACGAGCATCCAAAGACACCACCTTGATCAATGAGTCTTTTCCGGATGAACAATTATTTGGGGTCCAAGAGGAAGAGCCATGGTTTGCGGATATTGTGAATTATCTGGTGAGTAATGTCATTCCCCCTGATTTGTCTTATGCTCAAAAGAAAAAGTTCCTTCATGAGGCGAAGTGGTATCGTTGGGATGAGCCATTCTTGTTTCGTCAAGGTTCAGATCAAATTATCAGAAGGTGTATTCCATACAGTGAGATTGAAGGAATATTGCAAGCTTACCACGACTCTACTTATGGAGGACACTATGGAGGACAGAAGACAGCTGCTCGTATTCTGCAGGCGGGTTTCTTTTGGCCTACTCTCTTTAAGGACGCTCATCAGTTTGTGTTGAAGTGTGATCGTTGCCAAAGAGTTGGTAATATCTCTAGAAGGGACGAAATGCCTCTCAATGTACTCCTTGAGGTGGAAATCTTTGATGTGTGGGGTATTGACTTCATGGGACCCTTTATCTCATCTTGCAATAATCTCTACATTCTTCTTGCTGTGGATTATGTGTCTAAATGGGTTGAAGTCAAGGCTTTACCAACCAACACAGCTGCGGTAGTCATCAGTTTTCTTCAAAAGAACATATTCACTCGCTTTGGCACTCCTCGAGTTATAATCAGTGATGAAGGCTCACACTTTTGCAATCGAAAGTTCACAACACTGATGGAACGGTTTGGTATTAATCATAGAGTTGCCACTGCTTATCATCCTCAAACGAATGGCCAAGCCGAGGTATCTAATCGGGAAATCAAGCGAATCTTAGAGAAAGTTGTGAGTCCTTCGAGGAAAGATTGGGCGTTGAAGCTTGATGAGGCCGTTTGGGCCTATAGAACGGCTTTTAAGACTCCATTGGGGATGTCACCTTTTCAGTTGGTCTATGGAAAAGCATGTCATTTGCCCGCGGAGTTAGAGCACAAAGCATATTGGGCCTTGAAGAAATTGAACTTGGATATGACAGCCGCTGGTGAGAAAAGAATGCTTCAAATTAATGAACTCGACGAGTTTAGGCTTCAGGCGTACGAAAACAATAAACTCTACAAGGAAAAAGTGAAGAGATGGCATGATAGGAAGTTGGTGCAAAAGGATTTCTTCATTGGCCAACAAGTGTTACTTTTCAATTCTCGCTTAAGGCTATTTCCGGGAAAGTTGAAGTCTAGATGGTCGGGTCCTTTCACAATAAAGACGGTGTTTCCACATGGAGCAATTGAAATATATGAAACAACACCGGAGGAATCATTTAAAGTGAATGGACAAAGATTGAAGCCATATTTCGGAGGACCGGTGAATCGCGAGTCGGTAAGCACCATCCTCACTATTATTTAATTCTTGGGGCTTCACGTCGAGCTAAAGACGTTAAAAAAGCGCTTCGTGGGAGGCAACCCACGCGTTTTAATGTTTTATTTTTTTTAAAAAAAAAAAAAAAAAAAAAAAAAAATATTTTTTGGAGTTAGAAAAAATTTTTTGGGTTTAATCCTACTGGCCGAATGGGGCAGGTGCGCCAAACGCGGGGCACCCGCGCCAAACGACCAGTGGAGCATCGGGGCACGCTGTCACTTCCGCGCACCCGCGCCACGCGCAGCGCACCCGCGCGAGCGGCGCGCCTGCGCCGTGGCCGGGGCGCCTGCGCCGAAATGGCAGTGGGCAGCCTGGGCAATTATAAAAAAAAAAAAAAAAATTTTTCTGCTGCTCGTTTTTTTTTTTGATCTCCCAGCCGTTTTTTGAACCCTTCCCAGCCTCATTATCTTGCTCTAACCCTAGATTAAACTACCACATCAACAAACAACACAACCATCTCATCTTCTTCCAATTACAAATATTACATACATATACATACAACCCCATACATTCCTACAAACCCAATTTCTCCTCTTATTCAAACACTTATCTTCCTAATCATATTCAATTACTACATCCATATACATCCACCTTCATACACAAGCCTACACCAATTCCTCTCTTTTCACTAATTCATCCAAAAATCTCTACACCCACTACACCCATTCAACCCCATGGCACCTAAAAGAGCGAGGAGAACCGAAAGTAGTAGTGTTCGGACTACATCTACGGATTCATCGAGTTTGGGGGTTGAGGGTCCTAAGTTTACAACTCCGGAGGCTAGAGATGAGTTTACTCGGCTTTTGGGTAAGCCTATTGCTAAGGAGAGGGGGTTCTTACCGTCACCGGCGGATGGTGAGTTGGTGCAGATGATTCGGAATAGGGGGTGGGAGTCTTTTTGTGAGGCACCGGCACCGGTGCCGATGAGTATTGTGCGGGAGTTTTATGCTAATGCCCGAGCGGATCAAAACGGGTATTCGGTTGTTAGGGGGTTGACTGTGGATTATACCTTGGAGACAATCCAAGGGCTTATTGGGGGTACTGAGATGGAGTCCACGCAGGATGATTGGGTGAGAAAGGACAAACGGAACATTGATTTAGATCAAATTGTCTATGAGCTATGCATTCCGGGTACTACGTGGAAGCGTAATCCGTCTACTAATGTGAGAGCCACTTTCCCTGCCTCTACTATGAACAGGTTTGCTCGAGCTTGGAACCTGTTTATTTGTCATAGTATTATGCCATCGGGACACCACCACGATGTCACTGTCGATCGGGCTATATTGTTGTTTGGGATTCTGAGTGGGAAGTATGTCGATATTGCATACATCATCCACCAGAACATTATGAGATTTTTGAGGAGTCGCACTGGAGTGGCTATACCTCACGCGACGATAGTGACCAAGTTATGTACTGCAGTGGGTGTTCGTTGGTCAGCAGATGAGCAGTTGCAGATGCCGGGTGCCGCTATTGATCATGCTCTTATAGAGCGGCTACCTGAGTGGCCGGGTGGTCACGCCAGCCTTCGAGGATTAGGTTATAGAGATGCCGATGGTAGACGGATGAGAGCACCACCTCCAGTTTCACCAGCTCGAGAGATCGCGGGGCCTTCTGAGCCCGTGGAGAGCTCTGGTACGGGGCGCCGTGGTTTCAGTGATTCACAGTTTAGGCGGCTCGCGAGGCGTATGGATACTATGCATGATATGCATAGCCGTTTTGCGAGAGATTTGACACAGGCGTTGGGGACTGCTTTTCGTGCTACGGGCGTAGACGTTGAGTGGCCTGTGTTCGGTGCAGATATGATGTATCCTCCAGCTGACTCTTCACCCGAGGAGGGTGAGGAGAGTGATCGTTCTGACTCCTTGTAGGTACATTCGATCCTTTTTATCACCTTCAATGAGGACATTGAAGATTTTAAGTTGGGGGTGGTAATCTAGGGACTAGTATATAGTATATAGTGTGTGCATATAGGTTGCATATTGCATATAGTTTAGAATATTGTCTCGTATAGTTGCATATTAGTTCATTGGCGTTTTTCGTTTTTATATATATGCTTGTGTTTAGTATGTGTTAGTAGTTTCATATAGTTGCGTTGCATGAATCATGAAAGTTGTTTTCCAAGTTAATTTCCTATGATGAGTTTATGTGCATAATTTTTTGGCTAGTAGTTTCGATCATATGTGATGCCTTGTTTCTTGGAGACTACTTGTGTGGAAATTGTAATTACACTTATGCTCTAGAGATAAGACTTAGACTAACTTATTTCTTGAGTCCTCGCGTTGAGTCGGGCGTAGAGTTAGGATTATTCCTTTTTTTGAACTTAGAGTTTGTAAATCTTAAGTTTGGGGGAGTTAAGGGATGAATATGCCTTTCTAAAAAAAAAAAGAGAATAAAAATTATCAAGTACTCCTTTGAGATCAATGTGTAAAATGCAATGCCATGTGAAAGGGACGATCCATGTACTTGTGCTGGTATTAAGTGCAAATGTATTAGAATAAGCAAATTCTTGGTGACCTTTCACAACCTTTGATTACTGGAGAATTACTTGATTAGAAAAAAAAAAGAATAGAAAAGCGAAGTCGAATGGCGGTCGTGCCTCACTTACACTGAGAAGCGTCCCAACCTTAGACTTAGCAAGAAAAAGAAAAAAAAAATAGAAAAAATAGGAGAGGCATAGGAATTCTTTAATGACCCTAAGTGGTAGTTGACTCTTTAGTAAAGAAGTGTTTAAGCCTGATTTTGATTAACGGCTCATGGTGAGGACTCTGTTGAAGTTTGATAGTCTTTGTTTTGTTTCACTAGAGAGCATGCTAGCACACACGATGCACTTCACACTTGTAGTGGAAGAGAACATGGCTAATATGTGAACGAGATGAATGCCGAGAATGTTGCATATTTTGAGGATGCTATGTTAACAAGGATTATACTTCATGATTCGTTTAGATGTAGGCATTTAGTTGCATTCATGCATTGCATTATTAGTAATTGTGTGTGTGTCTATGCTTGAGGACAAGCATCGGTTTAAGTTTGGGGGTGTGATAAGTGGATTTTATATCCACTTGGGAGCCTTCGTTTTGACTTAAATGGATGAACTGGCCTCAAGCTTTTGATATTTTTGATATGTTTTAGTGTGATGTTGTGCAGGTTTCTTTGGAGGAGAACGAAGAGGAGAGTCATAGCTTTTAGTGAAAAAAAACGGCGAAGCAATCGGATGCGCGAGTCAAAAGTTATGGACAAAGAAGTGGGCTGCTGAATTGGGGCACCCGCCCCAAATCTGGGGCACCCGCCCCAAACTGGCAGCGAATTTAAGCCCATTGGACCGTTTCTGATCCGTTTCAAGGCCCGATCGCTGGGGAAGTTTAAGAAAGGCTTTGGGGGATTAAAAACATAACCTAGAATCATTCCAAGGAGCACGTGACGGCTACGGAGAAGATCAAGATCGAATTTCATAGCTTTTACTTTCGTAATTCTTCGAAGTAGGCGTAACTTTGGATGCTCGTTTCGGATTTGTTTCTTAACTCTTGTTCTAGTACTTTGATTTTGTTTTTCCTATTCAGTACCATGTTTACATTCGAACCCATGATGATGAGGAGTTCAATTATGAACTAATCATTGTCATGGGATTTTAGCGGATTTATCGATGAATTTCAGTAGTTAATTTGTCTTGTTCATATGTGATGGTTTGATTTCCTCGTATTGGTTGTGCTTATTCGTCTTGGATGCGTAGCTAACATCTAAGATTGCTTGTTAATCTTTATTGAAGCGACAGTGGATATATTGATTTAGAACTTGCCATGCGAGCATAGGTTTCGTGTTCGATAACATGACTTGTGATGTGATTTTACCCATCTTGCATCGCCCTATGTAATCTTGATAGATAACTTGCTTTTCAACCGTTATGTTTTCAAATCTTATAGACATATAGGGTCTAAGCATAATTGGTGTCTGTTTACCTTCTATCTTAATTGTGGATGTGTAGCAGTATGGTGCACGTATAACGACAGTTAGCGTGTATCAGTCTCGTGTTATCTGATTAGCTATCAACCATTACAATCGAATAAAGGTAGAGCTCTGAATGAAGTTGTTAATGAAGCTAGAATCCCATGTTTTATTCTCATTAGTAAATCGTTATTCTCTTAGTTTATAATTCTTAGTTTCATAATTCAAATAGGATTAGTTAAGTAGAAAACCAAACCCCAATTTGATACTTGTCCAAGCATTGAATAATAATCATACATTGGTGCACAAGTGCATAATTCTGAATACACCAGTCTCTGTGGGAACGAACTGAATTTGATTCTATACTACTTGTGACCACGTACGCTTGCGTGATTTTGTGCGAACACCAATATCACTAATTCATCACAATATTGCTACTACTGGAACCAAAATCTTCCCAATATCACTGATACCAAAACCTCCTCACCATCAGAAGATCTCCTAGCCAAGATTATCAAAATAGTCGTCTATCAGAGTAGTTAACTAACTACTCCAATATGCCAATAAAGAAAATTGCAAGGAACAAGTTGAAGGGAACAGAGAGAGTATACTACAATAGATAGATAATATCAATGATCAGTATTATAAGCTGAGGCAGCCAACTAAAAATTCAATTGTGGAGAAAAATTATATACCTCAATCACTATTCCCCTCAAACTTTCCGAGTGAACTGGAACAACTTTGCCGACTCTCAGCTGGAAGTCTCCAATTTGATATTGGAAGCCCTGCAGGTTATAGTGTGTGTCACAGTTTAAGCATGATTTGGAAGTAAAAGATGGAATTACAGAATGAAAATTACTATTCATCCAAGTACTATATCGATTTTTAACAAAATTATCACTTTATTAAAGCAATATAAGGTTCCAAAATCCTTCATACATCCTTCACAAACACTGCACTTTTGTCATCCAAAAATTATCAAACACCTCGAGTTTGTCTCCTTCAGTTCCACAAATCTATCCAGTCATTTTTTTCCAGGCCAACAAAGGCGACTTAAACTTCATATGTATACCATTAACCACATTTAATTAATTAATATTGTATATATTGTGAGTTCAAAAAAGCTATAGCAACATCGAGACTATTACATTAAACAGAAGTAGCAAGTGAATCTAATTACATTTCATTGATGCGTTATGACTTCCCAGTTACCAAAACAAACAATATTAATACTTTTTAAAAGATACTACTATCACAAAGAAACACACCTCGAAATTAAGAGCCACCCTGGACTTATACGACTGCAATTTCTCCATTATACCCCGAATATTTGAATCTGCCTCAAGAACTATCCGTTGTCCTCGAATCACAAAATAGTATTTACTAGGTTGCTCTTGGAGTGAAATCCCCAAAAAATCACGCAGAAATTCCACCAGATTAACTTGCTCTAATAATTTAAACCATTGACACAACCAAAATTAGCCATCTTAACTTGAATCTCAGTCAATTACATAAAAATTACTAGAAACAGTCAATTCCCATAATTGACCAAAAAAAACAAGTTAAAAAGCAAGGCAATATAGATATAAAGATGTGTATGTAAGTAAAGTTTAGACCTTTAAGCATAGGTCTGTAAACATTAAGAGTAGCTTTCCATCTTCCACCTTTAATGCTATTGATACTCTCAGCACATTGGGATACTTCAGTCAAGATTTGACTGTTCACTGTTGTCCCTGCATTCTGTTGCCAATGTAAAACCCTAGAAATACAAAACATAAAAACAAGAATTGTTTCAGTAACACAATTGAGTGAATGATATATGTAATGGGGTGGGTGTGTATAATTTACCATTTTACAGGCATGTTGGTTGGATAAGAGAGAGATGCAAGTATATTCAATCAATTTGAAATCTTCTTCTTCAGCTCTCTAACATCAACCTCAGCGAGTTTCGTTCACTCTTTTAAGTCTTTTGAAGTATGTAGTCGCTTTTTAGTTGAAGATCAAAAGTAAAACATTGATGTCGTTGTTGGGCAAAAAAGCTAAATTTAAAATTTTGAATTTATTTTTTGAAATAATTTGTATTTTATACTGCATCGCCACTTTCGGATGATCCAACATGTGCAACCAATTTTTTTTATAGAAACAAGTCGGAAAAGTAGAACTTATATATTTTTACAATAGTTCTGACTTACAAATAAATCTTAATTTCAAATTTAATTCAATTGAAAATTTTAATTTATTATTTATAAATTAAAATTTCTTGGAAATATCCCCGAGCAGTTTCTTTTGATATTTCCATATAAATGGGTCCCTATGGATATATGAATTTTGTCACGATCATATTTGGGACAGTCGGGACCGAATCGTAGCTTATATAATGAAGGTTGAGTTTTTGACGAATTCTCAAAGGGGTTACATTTATGTGAAAATATCAAAAGAAACTTCCCAGTGAAATTTTCATGAAATTCCCGTGTACTAACCCCTTCGAGAATTCATCAAAAACTCGAACTTCATTATATCTGCTTCGATTCAGTCCGGACTGCCCCAAATATGGTCGTGACCAAATTCATATATCCAAAGGGACCTATTTATGTGGAAATATCAAAAGAAACTGCCCAGTGATATTTTCAAGAAATTCCTATGTACTAACCCCTTTGGGAATTCGTTAAAAACTCGAACTTTATTATATCAGCTACGATTCAGTCCCGACTGCCCCAAATATGGTCGAACCAAATTCATATATCCATAGGGACCCATTTATGTGAAAATATCAAAAGAAACTTCCCGGTGAAATTTTCATGAAATTCCCGTGTACTAACCCCTTTGAGAATTCGTCAAAAACTCGAACTTCGTTATATCTACTCGGATTCAGTCCCGATTCACCCAAATATGGTCGTGACCAAATTCATATATCCAGAGGGACCCATTTATGTGAAAATATCAAAAGAAACTTCCCGGTGAAATTTTCATGAAATTCCCGTGTACTAACCCCTTTGAGAATTCGTCAAAAACTCGAACTTCATTATATCTGCTCCGATTCAGTCCCGATTCACCCAAATATGGTCGTGACCAAATTCATATATCCATAGGGACCCATTTATGTGAAAATATCAAAAGAAACTTTCCGGTAAAATTTTCATGAAATTCCCGTGTACACCCTTTGAGAATTCGTCAAAAACTTGAACTTCATTATATCTGCTCCGATTCAGTCCCGACTGCCCCAAATATGGCCGTGACCAAATTAATATATCCATAGGGACCCATTTATGTGAAAATATCAAAAGAAACTTTCCGGTGAAATTTTCATGAAATTCCCGTAACTAACCCCATTAGGAATTCGTCAAAAACTCGAACTTCGTTATATCTGCTCCGATTTAGTCCCGACTGCCCCAAATATGGCCGTGACCAAATTCATATATCCATAGGGACCCATTTATGTGAAAATATCAAAAGAAACTTCCTGGTGAAATTTTCATGAAATTCCCGTGTACTACCCTTTGAGAATTCGTCAAAAACTCGAACTTCATTATATCTGCTGCGATTCAGTCCCGACTGCCCCAAATATGGTCGTGACCAAATTCATATATCCATAGGGACCTATTTATGTGGAAATATCAAAAGAAACTGCCCAGGGATATTTACAAGAAATTCCCATGTACTAACCCCTTTGAGAATTCGTTAAAAACTCGAACTTCATTATATCAGCTACGATTCACTCCCGACTGCCCCAAATATGGTCGGACTAAATTCATATATCCATAGGAACTCATTTATGTGAAAATATCAAAAATATCTGCCCGGTGATATTTTCGATACATGGTGAAATGCTTAGATTGTAGTCCTCCTTGCGCTACAAAATGTCTCGACATGAGCATACAAAAACTGCATATGAATTTTGCATCTCGAATAGAAATACTAGTATATATAATAAAAATTATTGTATTAGTCATTATCGCAAATGCATATTACGGGGCTGTTCGTTTCCAAGGAGCATGATCTGCTTCCATCTTCTGCTTTTCTTGACCCGTTTGTGTAAATAAGTGGAAGCACTTTTAACAAAGCTGATAATGCTAACTTCTCTTTCAGAGCTTCTTTTTTTCCAAATACTCTATTAATTTATTTACTTCTCACTTCTAATCCATTTCTTCACTTTAAGCAAGAAATTATTTTTTTAAACTTGCCCAAATGGCCCATACATCTACCCAAAGAGGTGTACTCAATTAAGATTTTAAATGACTTTTTTTATTTATGATAGATTCATAAGATTTTAAAACATTGTTCTTATATACTCTACATTAAACTAGCATAATAGCCCGTGCAAGGCACGGGATGCTAGTCTGAAATGTTTATGTGTTACCGTCGACGAAATGTTGTTTATTTCTTTTTTTTTAATTATGCAGTTGATTTGTGAAACTTCCCTGTATCCAAATTATTTTTTACAGCAGTATAGGTGAATCATTGTTGTGATTGTCTAAATGTTATGTAAACGAAAAAAGACATACAAAATATGCTCAGGTGAAAGTAGCTCCTCTGTAAAAATTGTTATGTTGTAGCAACATTATGTGACCTTCTAATCTGAGAAACAGATATCTAAACTATTTATGGATCAACCAGCTATTACCCTGGTTTTCATTTATTCCTTTTAGAGTGTCGACCTAATAACAGCAAGTTGACTGATACCTATGTTCCAAGCGTCTTGATTTGAATAATTTTCAAACTGAGGCTGTGAGGAGTGCTCTCCTTAAGATGAAGTGTGAGCACGCTCCTTCAGTGGAACTGATTTGTGGTGCCCAGGAAAAGGCAAAACAACAACCAGTTATGTGTTGTTTTCAAATCTTTGAAATTGAACTTGACACTTATTTGTGCCCCTTGGAATACAACAGTAACAGAAGTTCCTTCCAGTGTGTTGAAGATATTGAGAATTCCGTACCTTCCTTTTCTTCAGAATCAAATGAAATATGTAAATAAATTAAAATCAATTTCTTCTGAATAAGTGTGACACATAGTTGGTGTGTGGATGTATAGTTACAATTCAACCTACTACTATGATTTCTTTATGATATTTATTTAGTTTACTGGTGACGAGACCTTAAGCAGTATTATAGATCATATTCAAATAGTTTCCCTCGCATTTTCGTTTTCTTTTTCTCATATCATTTTCTTGTCCTTTTAAGGTATTTAAAATTAGGATATATAAGGTATAATTTAGTATGTATATATATTTATTACGTCCCTCCCATTTTTTTATGACTTTTTCCCATTATTTGACACATATTTTAAAGTGAGGATTTATATATATCACGTAAGAAATAAGATGATATTGCAAATTTTACTACATCACAGAGTGGTACTAATAAGCACTTACGCTAGGAAAGGATGAAGTGCCTGACCTCTCAGAGAAACCTTTCTTTGAGTATTTTCATTTGTTTGTGTCGTGTTTTAAATAATATTGATATGTCATCGTATTGTTTCGAGCAACCTAATAACAAATATGATTATATGAAAATCAAATAATATTGACGAATTTTTATTTTTTGACAAAATAAGTAGATATGAAAATGTTATATTTGCAATCTAATAACATTAATAATAATAATAATAATAATAATAATAATAATAATAATAATAATAATAATAATAATAATAATAATAATAATAATAATAATAATAATAATAATAATAATAATAATAATAATAATAATAAGTAATGTATTTTTTAAGAATTTATGCATCAAAAACTACAGGTGAATTGATTTTTCTATATTCAAATTCGTGAGGATATAGAGGTCATCATCATATTATCTACATGTTCAAAATTACATTCGACATGAATACTGAAATTTTTAGATTTTAAATATATTATTTCTCATTAAAAGTATCTGTAATTTATTGTTGAGAATTATTAAATTATTACACCTAACATAACATGATTTTGATAAAAACTTATTCTTGATATGTTGAATTACGATATCCTAAATCGTCATTAGAAGAAGATGTGTGGCGTGCATTGTTTTATTTTTATTTCTTCTATTTTGAGTGTAGATTTGGCGTCATAGTTAAGTGACACATGATGGGGCAGATCATCAACACAGTCTTTTTTAGCATATGTTGCACACATTTTGCACAAATAGAAATTGTAACAACTAAAAAGACCAATACCTTATTTTATTATAAAAGTATAATTTCAACTAATAACCTTATAACTGTGCCCAAACAAATTCAGACACTTTTAATGTGGTTTAACCTTTTAATTTTTATATCAACGGTAAAGTACTTTAATGTCTTGGATTTTTATTGTTAATTTAAAATATTAGAAGATTATTACTTTGATACAATCTGTTATAATATCGGCTTGTTGTTTAATTTTAATTTTTATAATTATTTTTTTAAGCTTGATGATTAAGACTTTTAATGATTTTTCACGTAATTGTTATAAACCGGATCTCAGACAATGATTTCCTTGAATATGAAATAGCAAAAACAGAGTAGATATAAGTCACACCCCATGAAGTTTACAAAGACATGAAATATTTAGCTCAATTAGTTGTGTATTTTTTTTAGCTTTGTGCAAACTTAAATTTTTAAATATTTTTAGTAGGTCTCGTAAATGCTTTTTATTATTATTTGATTGACTTTTGATTAACAATATAGAATTTTCTTAAAATCAACTTTATATCACAAGTTATAATATTTCAAATTCATATATCATTAAAATTACATCATTTAGATATATATTCTGACACCAAATTTGATGTCTTTGACATTATTCTTATATCTATATTTTTTAAAAAAAGATTTAGTTACACGTCTAATTCTGAATTCATAAGTTTAAAATAAAAAATATTCTAAATAAGAATATTCTTTTAGTTACCTTATTTAGTGTTTTCCAAAATATTGTAATCTCTTTATAAATCACCTTTTATAATAAAAATTTTTAATATGACATAGTCCATGTTGAAAGTCCATTAACTTTTTGTTTCATAGATGCTCACTCAAATCTTAGTTCTTGAGCTTATTTCTCACCTTCATTACGTAAATTTTTTATAAAATTGTATTAGTACTCGTTTAAACTATTAAGTTAGATTTGAATTTGTTCATTTTTATTCGGACATGAATTATATCTATTTTTAGAAAATGGAATCATGATTCGAGCCCTATTATTCAGATTCTTTTTCAGAGGCCGTTTGGCTGAGCTTAAAAAAAGTGACTTAATGCTTAAATTGAAGAAGTGGATTAGAAGTGAGAAGTTGGTTTGGACTTATAAGTTGTTATAAGTGTTTGAATACCGGGACTTATAAGTTTTTAAGTGTTTGGATAACTTAACTTATAAGTTGGTATAGTTTCGTAGTTTTGTAATGTAATTATTTGACATTTACGATAAAATTTGAGAAAAGTTGATGAAAATATTATATTAGATTAATATTTATATTATATAAAAAATATGTTTTTGGTTTGCTTTGTGTCTCAAAAAATTTATATTATATAATATTAATATTTATATTATATAATATTAATATATTCTCATTTAATTGAAGACAAAAGTTAAAAAAAAATTCTTACGTTTAATCACCTAATATTTGGATCGAAGATATCATGAAGTAGGCATCAATCAGCATAAATAAAAAATTAAACAAAGCAAGCCAAGAGGAAGAAACGCGAACTAAAAGAAGCAGAGGTCGAGTCTTAAAAAAAGACAGGTTTTGTAGCTTCTTTTCGGGACTTTTTGTTTTGTTTTTATTAAGTGCTTCATTTCTTTTGCCAAATGGCCAACAAAAAAAAGGGAAGTGGGTTTCTAGGCTTTTAAGCCCAGAAGCTTCATTCCCAAACACCCACTCAATTTCAAAATTTATTTACGTTAATAATTTGTTTATTGATATTAATCCATCATGTAAACAATATATGATTACCCTGATTATTATTGTCTTTGATAATAATTTATGAATATATAATTAGTTGTTAATAAAATATATGGATAGATTTAGATATAATTGGTAAAGAAAACGTAGGGGAGACAATAATTATTTAAGTAAAATATATTTTTATTCGTAGAAAAAAAATAAGACATGGGCTGTTGAAAGCATGCTGGGTCAGGCCCAATTGGTCGACTTAAACTCTTGGACTCTCTGTCCACATCCATGTCAACCCAAGGACAGCAGGAAGTGGCGCCAAATATTCCCGCCAAAACCACAAAAGGAGTGGAAAGAAAGAGTGTTTTGACCTAGCATCTCAATCCAAACACCAGCTAACAAGATTAGCTATATTGGGAGATCGAGAGAGAGATAGAGATAGAGGAGAGAGATGGCTAGGTCAAGTCAATCATCATCTTCAGATGAAGAAGGAAATGTAAATGGTAATAGCGTAGGGAATCAGCCGTCGACGCCCAATTCACCAACATCGGCAGGGTTTAACACCGATCAGCTTCCGTTCAATAGCACCTCCGATGTTTACTCCGAGGAAGAAGAGGAAGCCGCCGTCGATCCTCAAATTATCAGGGATGAAGAACTCGAAGACGAAGAAGAGGAAGAAGGCGAGGATCTATTCAATGACAATTACATGGAGTCAGTCTCTCTCTCTCCCCCCACCCCCCCTCTCTCTGTCCCCCTCCACCCCCTCACTTAATTTTAAATGTAATAATTGTTATTCTTCTTCAATTGTGTGCAGCGATTATCGGAGGATGGAGGAGCATGATCAGTATGAATCACAAGGGCTGGATGAATCTCTTGAAGACGAGAGAGATCTGGATCAGATTATGGCTGATCGTAGGGCTGCTGAGGTTGAGCTTGAGGCTAGAGATGCTGCTACCACTGCCCCACCCATTCTTTCTCAGCGCAAGCTTCCCCATCTTCTCCATGACCAAGGTCGCTTACTCCCCTTTCCTATTTAACATGAATTATATGTATGAGCATTTAGTTGTAATTTTAATCAGGGACTATTAAGTAAATTGCGACATCGATCTGATCTGATCTGCTCTAGTTGTATGATAGTATGTTGTGTTAAATTAACTCTACTCTGGAATTAAAATTTCATAAAATCCTGTCAATCGATGTCAGTTACATTTCTATTTTGCATATCGACATAACATGTATCATTGGTAGCATTTGTTCTTTATATACTGAAGTCATAGTTGATGGTTGAATGTCACCAATATGTGTGTAATTTTGAAAAAGAAACTTCTAAAACTGAAGGTGATGTCTTCAATCCTATGATGATGATGTGCTTATACTGGCTAACTTGCTTTCATATAATAATTGAGTAGAGAAATTCTGACTTCTTAGATAAGATTAATGTTCTTACTGTTGGTTGTAGATACTGATGAGGATAACTTTAGACCGTTGAAAAGAACTAGAGCTGATTTCAAACCCCCGCCTGCTAATCCTAGAAGCTTTGATGACACTGATGGAATGCAAAGTTCACCAGGTAGACCACAATGGGGTAACTCGAGAGAGGATGTGCCCATGACTGATCAGACTGATGATGATCCATATGAGGTGCCAATTTTTTCTTCATCTCTTTATAAAATTTGCTGGGAATGAAATATAAAAATTGTAAGAACAGTTTGTAAAGTCATGTCACAGGTCACTTATATATATATATATATATATCATATATGTTGGTTTTCCTGCAGGATGAAGACAATGATGAAGGTGAGTTTGAAATGTACCGTGTTCAGGGTACACTGAGGGAGTGGGTTACAAGGGATGAAGTGCGCCGCTTCATAGCAAAAAAATTCAAGGAATTTATACTGACATACGCAAACCCCAAAAATGAAAATACTGAGTTAGAATATCTTCAGCAAATTAATGAAATGGTATCAGGTATTGTTTTCCTTTTATTATGCTAGCAAACTTACTATGAAGTCCCATCTTGCAGTAGAATCGTCCCTATTTTATCTAAAGCACGAACCATTGATATTCTAGTTTCTTTTTTTTTGAATTTGACCCATTCAACTGTAAATGCAGTTAACAAGTGTAGCCTTGAGATTGACTATAAGCAGTTCATCTATATACATCCCAATATAGCCATATGGCTTGCAGACGCACCTCAATCTGTCCTTGAGGTTATGGAAGAAGTTGCTAATAAAGTTGTTTTTGAGTTGCATCCTAACTACAAGCAAATTCACCAGAAAATTTATGTCCGCATCACCAATTTACCTGTGTATGATCAGATACGCAACATAAGGTAGTCATATAGTAAACTTACAGTTGACTTGGTGTAAAAAAAGTCTTGAATTAAAGTACTGAATCTTGTCTTAAATTTCTCAGACAGATACATTTGAACACCATGATCCGTATAGGCGGAGTTGTGACCAGGCGGTCTGGAGTGTTTCCCCAACTGCAGCAAGTGAAGTATGATTGCAATAAGTGTGGAATGGTTTTGGGCCCTTTTTTCCAAAATTCATATTCAGAAGTGAAGGTTGGTTCTTGCCCTGAGTGCCAATCAAAAGGACCATTCACCATCAACATCGAGCAGGTACCACTTGATACTATACTCCAATTGTAGTCAAGACAAACCAACAATGAAATACTGATTTGTCTTGAGATTTGGTGGTTTACTGCAGACATTGTACAGGAATTATCAGAAGCTTACTCTGCAAGAGAGTCCGGGGATTGTGCCAGCTGGCCGGCTTCCTAGATACAAGGAAGTGATATTGCTGAATGATCTGATAGATTGTGCCCGGCCTGGGGAAGAGATCGTAGAGTTCTTACCTTTTCTTCATATACAAAAACAAATTTGAACAAGTAATTACTGAGTATAACATCTCTTTTTCTTTTCTTCCAGGAGGTCACAGGCATTTATACAAACAATTTTGACTTGTCTTTAAATACAAAGAATGGATTTCCTGTCTTTGCCACAGTGATTGAAGCCAACTATGTTACTAAGAAACAAGACCTGTTCTCTGCCTATAAACTTACCCAGGAGGACAAAGAGGAAATTGAAAATTTGTCTAAAGACCCCAGAATAGGAGAAAGGGTAATATATGTTGCTTTTGATATTTCTTTCTTCTGTTCTATTACCTGCTTCCTTTTAATGACCTTACAACAAGGAACATTTCTGGACTAGAATCATATTAGAAACTGCTCTTTAGAGTACAACACTACAACTATGAAGATAATTTTTATTTTGCCTTTACAGATAATCAAATCTGTGGCCCCATCTATATATGGTCACGAGGATATAAAAACTGCAATAGCTCTTGCAATGTTTGGAGGTCAGGAAAAAAATGTCGAAGGGAAACATCGTCTCAGAGGAGATATAAATGTACTCCTGCTAGGTGATCCAGGCACGGCAAAATCACAGTTCCTTAAGTAAGAGCTTCACACTTGTGGAAAATTGACTTATAACAATAAAATTTGGATTAACCTCTTTTTTAATTTTTTTACAAGGTATGTCGAAAAGACCGGACAGAGGGCTGTTTACACAACAGGGAAAGGAGCCTCTGCTGTAGGGCTCACCGCAGCAGTTCACAAGGATCCGGTCACAAGGGAGTGGACACTTGAAGGAGGGGCACTTGTTTTGGCAGATAAAGGGATCTGTCTTATTGATGAGTTTGACAAAATGAATGATCAGGACAGGCAAGTTCGCATATACATATACATTTGTCCGTCGAGTCATCTAGCCTTTTGCATTTTCACATATATGTAATTGTAATTTTGGTCAGGGTGAGTATCCATGAAGCAATGGAACAGCAAAGTATTAGCATATCAAAGGCTGGGATTGTCACTTCCCTCCAAGCCCGCTGTTCAGTGATTGCTGCTGCAAACCCTATTGGGGGAAGGTGAGGAGATGTTATATAATACAATAAAACATTAAAGCTTAATCATGAAACAGAGTTCTCTGCCTAATGTAGATTACTATATGGACTAGATTAAGAGTTTCTCTAGTACCTGCTGCCTATGAAAATTAGGGCTGCTGTGTATCAAGTTTTGTATTTCCAGATTTAATTAACAATAATGCGTGTGTGTGTGTTTGTGTGTGTGTGTAGGTATGTATGTATACAGAAAACGAATTTGAAACTATATTTTTGGTTTTTGTTGTCCTTCTGAATAGTGCGGGCATTCTGTAAACCTTTTTGTTGTGTTGTTTACATGGAAACATTAAAAATATGCTTTTGATCTTTTTGGGTTGTCTATATGAAAGTCAACATAATATGGAATAATTATTTTTTCATATGAAACTGTCAACTGCTAACCGTGTTCTTACAATAGTTCCACATTGTATTGTTTAAATTTGAAGGAATAACAATTTGTTTCCAGCTTTAAACCACATTGTTACTTTTCTTTTAACTTGTTTCTTCTAACCAGATACCAAAACTTTCTTGCAGATATGATTCTTCCAAGAATTTCTCGCAAAATGTGGAATTGACTGACCCAATTGTTTCTCGTTTTGATATCTTATGTGTTGTCAAGGTTATCTGCACCAATGAGATATTTAATTTTAGATTCCGTCATCGAATATATCGTTGACTGAAATAAATGGTTTTATGCAGGATGTTGTTGACCCAGTCATAGATGAGATGCTTGCGAAGTTTGTGGTTGATAGTCACTTCAAGTCGCAACCCAAAGGTGCTCATTTAGGTGACAAGTCCCTTGGTCATTCCCAGGAAGATGCTGAAGCCTTTGCCCTGACAGATGATCCCGAGGTTTAGAAATGTGTTCGAATACACACCCACACACATATACTTGACTGTAGTACTTTCTTGACAATACTTGGAGAACATGTAACTTGATTCACCCCTTTGTAATGCCAGATAATCCCTCAAGACATGCTAAAAAAATACATAACCTATGCCAAGTTAAATGTCTTCCCGAGGCTGCATGATGCTGATCTAGACAAGCTTACTCAAGTTTATGCAGAATTGCGAAGAGAATCGTCTGTGAGTGCCCCCTTAACAAATTTGAAATTTAGTTTTGTAATTTAGCTTTTGGGAATGCTTGTATATGATGTTTCAAATTTCTATATGACTATATAGCATGGACAAGGAGTTCCAATAGCAGTGAGGCACATAGAATCGATGATCCGGATGTCTGAAGCACATGCTAGGATGCACCTTAGACAACATGTAACTCAAGAGGATGTTGACATGGCAATTCGTGTCCTGCTTGACTCCTTTATCTCGACCCAAAAATTTGGGGTGCAGAAAGCGCTGGAGAAGGTAATAACAATTGCCCCAAATCATTATATTCTCAAGTTCCATGCAAGATATAAAGTTTCATTATATATACTGTGGAAGTGGTGTCAGTATTACCTCATCTTCTTCTAAATATAAAAACTAATGTTGTGTTTGGTTGGGGTGAATGAATTTGGAAGGAATAGGATGAAACATGAACTGTATTATGAACAATTGTTCAAGATTTTGTTCCTCCACCCATTCCATTCCTTACATCCTATATTAGAGTTCACGCCCCCATTTTGAGGAATGCCCCATTTCATCCTATACCCAATTTGTTCTCAATTCTCATCATAATAATTTTGCACTTAATCATTCTTTTTATAAAAACTCCCTCCTACCTGTTATATTTTCTATTATATTTGCTCATTCCATTCCATTCTCTCCAACCAAAAACAGCATTAATATATTTTTTTCAGCTTTAGTTGTAACTTGGAAGCAAAAATTGGTCTTTTTCTATACATAAAGGTCATCACTGTGATTCTCTAATTGAAAGTTCTCCCTGTGGGGTCACATGTTTTGTGTTAATCCTACAATCTTCCACCAAAGATACTAACTGTATCAGATAAATTCTCTTTAATTCTTGTGTGCTTTTAAAATTTTTAGTTACCAATTTTTTTTCTTAATCGCAGTATCTACTTGTAGATAACAGATATAAAAGAATTAAATATTTGTGCAGAGTTTCAAAAAGTATATGACATTCAAGAAGGATTTCAATGGCATTATATTGCATCTTCTCCGACAGCTAGTGAAGGATGCACTACATTTTGAAGAAATTGTGTCTGGCTCTGCAGCAGATCTTACCCATGTTGATGTGAAGATGGAGGAATTACAAAGCAAGGTAAACCATAAAATCTGTTTCATTTCCGTTATATTTGCAGTCAGCAGGTAATGCAGGGAGTTGACATAATGTTGTGGTGCAGGTACAAGATTATGGAATTACGGATCTAAAAGCATTTTTCAGCTCTAGCGAGTTTACTAGAGCCAACTTTGAGTTGGATGAAGAAAGGAGACTGATTCGCCACCGCCTTGCAAGATAATAATAGGCTACAACTCTACAAAGAGCAAATATTCTGTTTTGTTTCAGCAAACTGGCCGGTCCTCAGGGAGCTGAATATTTATCGTTCGACAAGTTATTTCAGATGTCAAAATCTGAGTTGAAGGTTTAGGGGAAAAATACTAATTATATAATGATTATTAACATTGAATGAACTATCAGTTCGAAACTTGTAAGTATCACCATTCCCTGATGTGTTTCTCTTGTCATTACATTCTATGACTAAATAGTGAAGAGTTGTGTTCAAGGGCCGGCTCTTGTGACTGGGATACGTTTTCAAAGAAGGTTGGTTAGATTTCTTTGGCAGGGGATGGCTTTTTGTCGTCTAAATGTAGTGAACAAGTTTTGACGTAAATTTTCCGCTTCAAAGAAAAAAGTTTGTCGTAAATTTTGGCGGACAATAAAAAATTGCATTAAATTTTCAATAACACATAAAAAATTATTTATCTATATTTTAATTATATTTGGTTATGACGTAAATTAAAAATTATTTTAATTTTGATGATACTTGATGCGGTGAAAAATGAGATAATGCTTGTATAATTTTATTTTTCTCATAAATATATCATATAAACAAAATAAAATTGGACTCATCACAAATTTTGATATCCTTTTGTAGGCTTTTTAAAAAATCTCTATTTTTTTTTGCAAGGAAGGAATCTATAATACAGATAAACTAAAACTTACAATTACAAATATATTAGTATATTTAACATTGAACTAATATTATACATTTGAAATTGGGGATTGGATTTAGGATGGATACAAGAAAATTTTGTGTTTGATATTGACAGAAAGAGAAAGGGGCAGGGGTGGGTCGGGCTGAAAAAAGGTTGAACAAGGGAAAGAAAGACAGGCAAGCGCAAGAGAGGTGATTGAGAGTTGAGAGACGATGGGGGAAAATCAAAGGAAAATGATGGTGGCGGCGGGGGCAATAATAGTAGCGGCAGGAAGTGTCTGGGCGATGAGGAGCTTAAGAAATAGCGATACTACTAGTACTGACTACATGATGAAGTTGATGAGTGAAATGCGAGATTGGTTGGGCTTTTGGGCCATCCCTGCTTATGTAGCTCTCCATACTCTCACACTCGCGCTCTGTCTTCCCTATGCTGTATTCTTCGAGGCCGGTGCGTCTATTCTCTTCGGTTTCTTTCCTGCTCTCATCTGCGTCTTTTCCGCCAAGATTCTCGCTGCTTCCTTCTCATTCTTTCTTGGCAGGTAATCGATTCACTTTACTCCATCATTCTGATATAATAATAATCTTTTAACTTTACCATACACTTCCGATCCAATCAATTTGCTTTCAGGAGTCCCTAGTATTTATCAATCTGCCTTGAACTTTATTATGTAATGTTAGTGACCACACCTGGTGACTATTATTTCACCTCATTAGTCATTATACATAGCCTCTTACCTTCTTTTTGCCTACAAATCACAATTAGGTACCAAGTTTCCTTTATTTATCATGTCCATTAGATCAGGGTTCTTGTTACTTAAATCAGATCAGACATTGTGATTTGAGAACGTGTACTTTTAGATCAGGGTTCTTGTTACCTAATTCAGATCGGAAATTTTAATATGAGAACATGTGCACCAAGGATTAGGATTCTTGTTATCTATATGTAATAGAGATAACTTGTAGATCATTCCAAAAACTAATAATAAAAGGATATTTTCTCTCCCTCTTGTTTATTTTTATAGTTCCATTGATCTTTATATCAGTTTATTTTATTCCCTTTTGTTGATTTCAAGTATTATGGTTTTGTTTTCATCGTACAATAAGTATATATTTAGGTTTTTAATTATGTTTCTCTTTATTGATAAATTTCATTTTCTAAATAAATAAAGATATAGTATTTAAGTTGAGCATGGATTTTGACCCTGAAACCTTTGGCGTATTCTCAACTATAATCCTGTCTCCAGACAGTTGTTTTTTGTGTGTGCACATTATCTGTATTTGCATTTGCCCAAATGGCAAATGGATCACCAAAATTACAGCTCTCTCTAGATATTATTTCTGATATCTAATTGAAGTTCTATATGAAATGGGGGATATGTGATAAAACGTTTGATCTGGCTGGACCTAGTTCTCTTTGTAAATATCTATTGGTAGCAAATATATAATTTGAAAAAACAATTATGCAACCATATGATTTTTTATTTTTTTTTTTGGTTAAATAAAGGATCACTTTAGATGGAAGACATTAAGGTATTGTTCTGAGTTTTTGGTCCTTGTTATATAAATGTTCCTGGGTAAGTAATTACACTGGTGATTTAGGCATCAGTTTCTGGCATAGTCGCAAGGTGCAGGTGAAAGGTTCATTGATTATGGGCGGGCATGCGGCCTGGCTTGATTTTTGTGCAAATTAGACTGAAACAATGAAGTAATGAACTGCTAAAGGGTGCAAAAGTAAACAACTTGCAGCAACTTTGTTGTGCTTTAGCAATGGCTTCTATAGTTTTAAAAGTAATTTGATTTAAAAATATGTTGTGGGATCTGTATGGATTTGAGATGTATAATGCCTTGTCCGTATACAGTCTTATGTTGTGTTTGGTTGGGGTGAATGATTCTGGAAGGAATGGAATGAAAAATGAACTATCTTATGGACAATTTTTAAGAAATTTCATTCTTTCCTCCATTCCATTCCTTACATCATAGGCTAAATATCACACCTTCAATTTCAGATGGAATGCTCCATTCTCTCCTATTCTCAATTTTTCTCAAATCTCATCATAGCAATTTTGCACTTCCTCAAAAAAATTTCAAACTTTCTTCATATTTCTATTAGTTTCAAGTATTTTTACTCATTTCATTCCGTTCCATTCCATTCTCTCCAACCAAACACAACATTAATGTTTAAAGAATTTAACAAACGATTGGGTTCTTTTACCTCCAGTTGTGTCCTTTGACACTTTCTATCCTTTTCCATTACAGGCTGGTTTTCAGGAGTTCTAGCTCAGCTATAAAATGGGTCCAAAGTAATCAGTACTTTCACATGCTTTCTAAAGGAGTTGAAAGAGATGGCTGGAAATTTGTTCTTCTTGCTCGTTTCTCACCCATACCGTCCTATATTATTAATTATGCCTTGTCTGCTACTGAAATTGGATTTTTTGTGGATTTTCTGCTTCCCACAGTAGTTGGCTGCTTGCCTATGATATTGCAGAACACATCCATAGGCAGTCTAGCTAGTGCTGCTGTAGCTTCAGCTTCCGGAACTCAGAAACCAAAAGTTTGGTCATACTTATTTCCTCTTCTCGGAATATCCTCAAGTATCCTTATCTCCTTGAGAATTAAAAGGTACAGCACCAACATCACTGTAGAGGCTGAATCCTCATCTCATGATGCCTTTGTTTCAAAATTGCAATAATCATGCAAGTTTAACCCAAATGTTATCCTTGCATCTTAATTTTATAATAATTTAATATTTGTGGGGATCTTCCAATTTGGTTTTAAACCACTTTTGTTGAGAATACCTATGGAGTGAAAAGTGTACACCAAAATACTTTAAGAAGATATGGCAGGGACAGAGCATCTTCAATTGGGTTGTCTATGATGGTTAGCTACACTGGACTTATAAGACATTATATAAACTTTGTTGCTAAATTGGACATGTAAGATATTATGTAAAATATGCTAAACCTGCAACACGTTTTGTTTCGATGATAATGATTATATTGTCTGAATATATTTTAAATATAACATGTTATTATTATTTTAAGTTGTTATTAATAGAATGTATTGTTTTAGTATGGTAATTGATTGACTAATATTATACTCCCCCAGTCTCCTTTTACATGTTCATTTTAATTTTTGATCAGTCAAATTGATTATATTTTGTTTGAAATTTACATGTATTGTATAATTGGAAAAAAAAATAAAAATTATATCATTAGAAAGTATATTTAATTTATTTTAATATTCAATTTTCAGATTTTAAAAATAATGAATAAATAATTTGTAATGTTTAGTCAAAAATTGGTCAATTTGACTATTTGAAAACTAAAATGGACATGTAAAAAGAGACGGAGAGAGTAAGACAAGGAAGATTATGGTTGGAGTGTGATATTTTTACGAGATTATCTATATATTTATTTTTTATATGACAACTCATTTCTTAACCAAGGGTTTTTAATGGCCGAAGTTGCTCTCCTATTAGGGATGGGCATTCACCCCGCCCCGCTCGACCCCGATCCGATCCCCGCTCCGTTCGGATTGAGGATTCGGGAAAATAATAATATGTTTATATTTATTATACTACTCCCTCCATCTCAAATTAGATGATCCTGTTGACTTTGAGCACGCAATTTAAAGTTCATTGATCGCATAGCTACATGACTTATTTTTAAAATTTTATTTTTGCAAATAAAAATTAAAATATGAAATTTTCATTTACAAAAGAAAAAATAAAAAAATAAATTTCGAAAGTAGACGGTCAATGTACCTAAAGTTGTGTGCCCAAAGTCAACTAGTTCATCTAATTTGGGATGGAGGTAGTAATAAATAATTACAAATAGATACTTTTTAGAATATTTTTAAAATTAAAAATTAATCTTTATTATTGGTCGATTATAATTATATTATAATATAACATATTTTATAATTTTAAAATTATCTTTATTTATATTATAAATCAATTTTAATATGATTTGATGTTGAAAATATGAGATAATGTCATTTTATTAGTATATTAGGAGTTAGTATTTTGTTTTTTTAATTAAAAGTGTATTATGAAATCATTATTTTTTGATTAAAAAATGAATTCCCCAAATCCCCGCGAGGATCCCCGTTCGGGGCGGGGATCGGAGAAGAAAAGAATCCCCGTGCGGGGTTCGGGGGCGGGGATAGCACTCCCCGACTAAGAAAATTGAAAATTCAAGTAATGAAAATGAAAACTCCCTTTTCTTCAAATTAATTTTCTTTTGTTTCTCGATTTCCAACTGGCCGATAAGCGATCAATCTCTCTCACTCAGCCCTACCAAATCCGTCGAGGTTGCTGAAAATTGGATTCAGCCGGAAAGTTACGTGCAAGGTGGTCCTCGCTAATTCACACGGAATTCCACGTACCCCATGCTACTCGGGTCAGAGCGTAAGCTGTGGCCTATCTGCCCACGTGTGGTTTTCTTTTGGCACAGTCATTTGGTAGCATGTTGTATGTGTCTGGATTCAGAATGCAAGTAGTTGTCAGTTGATCGGTAGACGGTAGTTGACTGCATGGAGTGTTTTTCAACGATCAAGTTAGTTTTCAATGCAAAAAGTGTATCCCTTATGATTTTGAAGTGTATCCCTTGTGATATCAATACTGAGCGTCAGGAACGCTCAGTATTGATATCACATTCTTTTCTTATTATACTCTTTTTTCCCCTGCATATACTGAAGTAACATTATCAAAGTTAATCTATAACTGAAATCACAGTTTTTTTTGTAGAAATATTCATTTTCTTTCTTAGTTAAAACTTAGTGTATTCATAATTGTTTTTTTTTTTTGCCACAAAATAAAAGCACTTTCATTAATCAGAATGAGAACAATACAGTCGAGACAAACTCCCAACTGCAGATACAACCAGGTTGGAAAACAAATAACATACTAACAACAATTAGCTGATTTGTTTCCTGATTGTTTAACACATAGAATTTAAAAAATTTTAAAGCTAAAAATGAAATCAAAGATATTTCAAGCGATCCAAATTGTAGTAACATCGCCGAAAGCAGCAACATCACAATTGACCTTATCACATAAAAGCCATTGTTAGACCGGTGTTCAAAAACCGAGATTGGAGGAGCGGCATCCCAGCTATCTATATGCCGGATACCAGCTATAGACATGCTGAAAGTGTAAACCCCTAGCAGATGAACAATTTTTGATTATGAAAGGTGAGCTCTTGTTGTAATAACTACCGACTGATATTTGACGCGGGCTTTACAGATCTCCAACAACATGAATGGAATCATTCTCAACAGAACCCGCATGGAATAAATCCATACATAACCAAACAAAAACATAACCAAACACTCCCGGAGGAGAGACAAACACACACTCCAAAAGGAGAGACACACAAATACCAAAAAAAATTAGGTTTTATTGAATGAAAATCAACGAGGATGAAAGAAAACAAAGGGGTTGGGGTTTTCCATCGGAAAAAACCGGTGGAAGCCCTTCGGGCTACCTTGAAAATGGGCAAAGACGAAAGATGAGAGGCGGCTCCTCAAACACTAATTTTTGAAAGGGGACTAGACTGTTCATATATAACTCTAAAATTCATGCATGCGTATTAAAACATCAAAAATATATTATTGTCTGATTTTTAATCATTTATACTTTCAATTAAATATTATACATAAGAAATACGAAAAAGATTACAATTGAAAAAATTAGTTTTACAAATATAATTAAAAATCATACCCCGTGCTAATATAGGCCAGTGATCAAATACAAATCAAATCTTAAATATAAACTAAAAACCTGTTTCAAAATCACTATTTACAACTACATGAATCACGAATTTACACTGCATTAATCACTGTTTTATGTAGTAAAATCTGCAACTTCTATTATTCATAATAGAGAAAATCTACTTAACGATAAATATCTTTTTTCATACATATGAATATATATGAAATATAAAAAATCTAATTTAAAATTAATTGAATAATAATCATCACATATTAATAACAAAAACAAATTTATAAATAGATAATAAATTGTAAAAGCTAAATTTTTGTGAGAATGTATAATCAGTTGGTTCGTATAATTTAATTAAAATTCAACTCATTAATACTAAAATATTAATAAAATGATGTTAAAATATAAATAATAAATTACGAATTATATACCCGTTCGTGCTCCGTACAGGTTAAAGGCTAGTACTATACTATAATAAGTCAAAATTGGCATAATTTGTAGTATAAAATTTTGGTTATGTTTTTGGTCTGACACACCCTGTACAACTACAAGTCTACAATACGTGAAGGTCTATTAATCTTATCTTGCATTATTAAGCAATTTCAAATACTAAAAACACTTATGATGTACTACAAGACAAAATTTTATTGTTACCCTTTTAAAAATATTATAAATTTCCATAGGAAAATATAATTAGTTGGTTAACATAATTTAATTAAAACCCAATTCATCAATACTAGAATACTAATAAAATGATGTTACAATTTAAATTATAAATAATAAATTACGAATTATATACTCGCATGTGCTTCGCACGGGTTAAAAACTAATATTACTAAAAAATATATGACATCAAAATTATTGAAACCTATTTAGAATATATCGGATATTTGAAAAGTTAGAACTAACCGATTTAAGATATTGAGATCATGTCGGTGCAAATATTGAATTAAAATTATTAAAATTTATTCAGAATATATCGGATATTTAAAAAGTTAGAATTAACCGATTTAAGATATTGAGATCATGTGGTGCAAATATTGAGGCTTAAAATAGTATTAAAGAAATAGATATTTTAATTCATATTCCCGTGAGCTGCTGGACGACTGTTTTCGGTTGTTTCAGCTTGGTCCAGTTTGCGAAAGGCCCAAAAGAAAGCGAGGCAGGCCGACACCGAAGAGGAAGAGGATGAGAGGAAGGAGGTCCGAAGGTCAAAACAACATTGCATCGAGAGATTTGATTAAGTTGAGGGGAGAGAGACAGAGCTGTGCTGCTTGAACTAGCTACTGAGGTGAAATTAGAATAAAAAATGTTACCTCCAGAGCTCCAAGCTCGTTCTCATCGCCCACCCTACATCTCCACCTCCATCAGCGCCCCCTCTTTCCCCACCTTCAATTCCCCCGACATTAACCCTAACTACTCCAACGGCCATGTCACCACCACCAACACAATTAGCCGTAGCGGCAGCGGCAGTCGCCGATCTCTTCTCCAAGCCTCCTCCAAAACGACGTCGTCTTCCTCTCGATATTCTCCGTCTTCCTTCGTGCACAACGCCAGGATCGCCGTGGCTCTCGTCCCCTGCGCCGCTTTCCTGTTAGACCTTGGCGGCACTCCTGTCGTCGCTGCGCTGATTCTCGGTTTGATGCTGGTTTACATTCTTGATTCGCTTAATCTTAAGTCCGGTGCCTTCTTTGCCGTCTGGTTCAGTCTCGTCTCCGCTCAGATCGCCTTCTTTGTCTTCTCTACTTCCTCCTTATACCTCACATTTAACCAGTCGGTGCCGCTAACTGTCATTGCGCTGTTTCTATGTGCGTTTTCAAATTTCTTAATTGGAGTTTGGGCTTCGATTCAGTTCAAGTGGATTCAGATTGAGTACCCTACCGTTGTTCTTGCTCTTGAGCGCCTTCTGTTTGCCTGCATTCCTTTCGTAGCTTCGTCTCTGTTTACTTGGGCGATCGTTTCTGCTGTTGGTATGTCTCCAAATGCTGCTTCCTCTTACTATCTCATGTCTTTCTCTTGTCTTTTTTATTGGCTGTTTTCCATTCCTCGTATTTCGTCTTTTAAGCTCAAGCAGGAGATTCTATACCACGGCGGTCAAGTTCCCACTGATAACTTAATTCTCAGTGAGCTCGAAAGCTGTGTCCACACATTGCATCTCCTCTTTTCCCCCCTCCTCTTTCATGTTGCCTCTCATCACTCTGTTATATTTTCTTCTTCCTCTTCGATTTCTGATTTGTGCCTTCTTTTCTTCATTCCTTTTCTGTTTCAACTGTATGCCTCGACAAGGGGTGCTCTCTGGTGGCTAACGAAAAACGAGCATCAGATTCATAACATAAGGTTGGTCAATGGGGCTGTAGCTTTAGTTGTTGTTGTCATATGCTTGGAGATTAGAGTTGTTTTTCATTCTTTTGCCCACTACCTCCATGTTCCCCCACCAGTCAGCTACTTTCTAGTCACAGTCACTATGTTAGGTGGGGCTGCTGGTGCAGCTGCTTGTGCCCTTGGTATTATTGGTGATGCTTTTAGTTCGCTCGTCTTCTCTGGTTTGGCTGTCTTGGTCAGTGGTTCTGGAGCAATTGTTGTTGGCTTCCCCATACTGGTAATTTTATTTTTAAGGCAGCTTTAGCAGTCATATAATACTAGTATTCAAACTTTTCTTTCCTTAATCTCTCATATATGTTACCCTGGTTATATGTCTCGTTCTTCCCTTTGCTGATATTAAATCTCTCTGTTACCCTTGATGCTTGCTCCTATTGTTTATTTTAATTTACCCTGTACTGGGTTGCAGTTGCATATTAATTTACATGACATTTTAGATAAAGTATTACACAGTATGTACCTAAGACTGAATAGGTCCATCCACTATCTTATCTGCATGCTGAACTGACTAAGCTATAGTTGAAAAGTATGTTCGAGGAATTTGTACTTATATCATGATCTGGTGATATTACTCATAAATGAAGACCTGGTATAAAGCAGAGGTAGGATAGATATTAAAGAGAGAGAAAATAGGTACAGAAATATGATTTTCAAGAGGGGAATTATTTTTTTGTGCTGGTAAAACAGATTGTGGAAATTAAAATTCATCTTTTCTAGGACAAGTTTAATAAAATGGCTGAGAACAAGATAAAGCCTACATAATACAAAATGCTAATTACAAATACAATTGCATCTCAATGGTAAGATACAAAAATAAATAACTAAATTAATGATTTCTTGTTTCTTACTCCCTCCGTCCCCTCCAATTCTTATCGTTTGCAATGGAGTGCTCGGCACGCATTTTAAGGCTCATATAAAATATAGTTCTATCACTTATTTTTATAATTTTCTTTTTCTGAATAAAAATATAAACATTAGATTTTTATTCAGAAAAAAAAATTTAAAAATAAGTTATGGAACTAAATTTTATATGAGCCTTAAAATACGTGGTGGACACCCCATTCTAAATGATAAGAATTGGAGGGGACAGAGGGAGTAATATTTAAGAACTCATGAGTAAATCATGAATCGAAGAATAATCTAGAAGGCCCAAACAAGGCTCCATATGCAAGTACATGCTCTATAATGCGAGATGATTCCATGGAACATTTTTGACTTCATTGAGGCATTTAGGACAAACAAAATCAAACTGAGGCTAAGAATCATAGTCATTTTCTTCTATGATCTCCACCTTTTTAACTTGTACCTCTTTACATAATGGAGGAACCAAAACATTAAACGGGGGAGAAAAAGCAATTTAGTTGTAATTATCGATATAGTTTACTCATACTTTATACTTTGTACCTAGATTGTGTAATAATATATCAATTTTGTGTCTTTTTCTGAACATTTTGGGCCAACTGATCTTTACATGGTTATCACTCATGTTAGGTTGGTTAGTTTAACATGGTAATTATATATAAATGTGTTACTTACTGACTTGCCTAATGTTTATTCTATTTTTGTGATACTCTATTACTTGCTCTGTGTCAAGACTTGTGAACAATTGCGCTTTGTGTTGCTTATAACATTTGTATAATGGTTTATCAATTTTTATTAAAAGTGGCGATGAATTGAATACTCATCTGGCCTCTTAAATTTGAAATGCCAGTCAACAAAGTTAGCAATCACTCACCCTGAACGCCACCGTCATTGCCTTCTGAAGCTATGATGGGATTCCCAGGTCATCTGGCCATATGATTGTTAATTTCCTTGTTCTGCTGTTCAGTCCCCTTGATCTCTTGTGTCTTGGATAGTCTACTTAGGCCCATCTATACAAGTTCCAGATATATCAATCAAGCTAAACACAAATGCTAGCAAGGAGACCATTAAAGAGCTTAATATGAAATGTACAGAGACTTGTTATGGAAATTATGCTAAACATGTTACTGACATATTATTATCTGGATCATGAACAAAAAGGGTTTGAAACTTAAAGCTTGAGGATTAAAGCCTGTGTGACGATTGTAGGACCAGTTGGATCGCTTCAAAAGAGGACTACAGAAGGGATGCACCAATATTTAGAGGGTAGATCTGCAAAGTGAAGAGATGCAATGAACAAAATAAGGAATAAATGATAGAGTAGACATGGTATCTGGTATTAATTAGGTAAATTAGTTGAAGTAGACTTAGTGATAAAATTGAAATTGATTATTACTCATTAGGTAAAAATAAAAAAGTGGTAGATGGGGAAGGGATTGTGTGTGTGTGTATCGTAATATACATGCAAGCAATTTCCTAGTAATTTTCACTAGAGAATAATTAGAATATGACATGGAACTTTTCGCAAGCTTTCTTAGTTTGCAAGTCAAGCCTCGGCTCCCGGATACCTTGGAATCGACTAGTCGACAAGTCGCCCGACTAGTCGAAAAAGTAAACAAGTCGTGATATACATATATATTTGGTAAAGATAATACAATATAGATAAAAACACATCAATTTCATATTTCGAATAAAAAGTAATAGACAATAAGTTCAAATACCAAAAGTCAAGCATCCCTAAGCAAATAAAAACATAATAGATGACTGGAACCCGTGGATGACTTTTTATATCCAGTTGCTCCTCGTCTCAATTTTTTCCTGACTTTTTGACTAGTCGTCTATTCAATAACCATGCTCATAATAGTGGTGAAGGGAGGTGGATTTTTTTTAGAATCTAGATAGCGATGCCAAGAGTAAGATAAACCTTGGGACCTATAGATTTTAACGCAATTGCCACATCTTTGTTTATCTAAACAATACCTGTTAACCTGGGATGCTAAAGGAAAGTTCTAGGAGACTGAAAATAAAAAACTTGAGCGCGACTTAATATATACACCAATAATACCCGTTCTTACGCATATACATAGGTACTATGGGAAAGTTATTCTAGAAATTTCATTTAAGTTTTAGGTTAGCATTTTACGTGAAAACCATTCTTAGCAATATTAATCGTGTAAACTTGAGAGGTGAGACCATTATTCACAACCATTACATTAACGCGAGTATTAATATCAATTTGTTTTTTACAGTTCATTTCCTTTATAATTTATAATTTATGTTTTAATAAATATTTTTAAGTTGTCATCAAACTTTAGCATTTAATTCAAAGAATCATAGTTTTATAATACTGTTCTACGAGACCATAATTAAAATACATAGTAGAATATTGCACAAGTATAAAATAATATCATGTTGTAGAACCCAAATAATTTATAAAATTTTTTTCAAGTAGTAACAGCAATTTTATTTATCTATAGAACCCGAATATGATAACTATATAATCTATTTGCAGAAATCAAATATAATTTATATGTTGAACTAAAATAAATATCAAATCAGATATGAAAGTTATATTTTTTAATTTATAATAATAGCAAAGATATAAATTTCATTCTTGACTTTGTTTCATAGTGTCATTTTTGTTCTTCACTTGGTTTTGCATAACTTTATTTTTTCTAAGAAAAGAACCTTGGTACTGCAAAAATAAAAATTGTGAATAAATTGATTTTGCAATTATATATATATATAACAGTATTGGTTCTGCAAATTAGTTAAAATGTATGTTTTAAAAAATTGAAATACTTATTTATTTTTATTCTTAAAAAAATATGAGGAGTTTCTAGGTTTTCACTTGAGTGTTAAGTTAAATATTATAATATTTATTCCACTGTTCTTCTAAATTAGATCATTAGTCATATCTTAATTTCGTAATATTAAGGACTAATACACCAAATTTAATAGAATAGCTGTTAAAGTAGGCTGCTCACACGGGCTTCTTTGACATGTCATGTTAATCCAAGTGAGGCCAGCTTGTTGGGTTTTTATTAATTTATATACATTATGAAACTTGCCTGGTCAGTGAATGAGATACTTTGATGGAGGACAAGAGTGTAAAAGAATGATTATGAACTAAAAACAATAAACTTGGGTGTTTAAACCACGGAAGAATCACTACCGAAGGGTTTCTGAACCGTAGAAGGGATAATTATGACTATGGATCGCAACCCATGAATGAGACCTAATAAAATGTCTGAATAATCAAGTCTAATATAATATGTGGGGATAAATTTTTTATATAGGGGCTAAAAGCCCTAAAACATAACCTAATGGACCAAGGCATGTAAACAAATGACTACATATATTTACTATTTATCTAGACACTAAACAAATACAGTATAAACTAATAAATAACATATAGAGTAATTCTAGTTCAAAAAAAAAAACAAAAAACATATAGAGTAATTATTTGTTTCCGTTCTCCATCATACTTAATGGCTAATGATTGTTACTTTGTATTGTGTTTTTGGAATACTGCCTGTTAGCTGTCGCCAGTATTAATAAATTTTCTGTGTTAGAGATGGTGCCGAAACAAAGCAGTTCTGTTCTATGGACAGTCTTAACATCATTTGCAGTATCTAGTTTCAATGTTTCAAACTCCAATGACACTGTATCTCCTTTTGTGTAGGAACTATATGATCTTTATCTGTAGGAAATGAGTCTTTTTGAACAGAATGTTGGAAACTTTTTAAATCCCTGAACTAGTTCCCGTAAAACTAAAAGGCTATTTCCATGGTCAATACCGTATCCACATGGCCATCTCCATGAGAAATGTGTACCCTTAGCTCAATAAATCTGTTAAAGTCCATTGGTATTATTTTATTATGTCTTTTACGGTCAATGACCACTTTAATTAATAGTGCAAAGCTTTCTACAGTCCAATCCTAAAAACAAGGATTCTTGACATGATTGATAGCTTGAATTATTTTTTTACTCTTTCAATGCAAATGTGATTGTAATTAAGAACCCTATCATAATGCAAGTTAGTGTATGTACAATGATCACTCAATTAACTGATTCGGTTTGTAGGCTGAACAAAATAATAACCTGCAATGCAGCATAACTTTGGCTGTTAGTCAAGTACACAGCTCTTTGAATTTTTAGTGGTATCTTCTTGTGTCACAGATTTGGCTTTTAGCATTAAGCAGCGGGTAACAGCTGAAAAACAACCAAAGTTTCTTGCAAAGCTAGTGCTAAATATGTAGCCTTTAACAGTTATATCCGACTATATATTGTAGGCAATACTATATTTTTCTGTAGGCTCTGTTGATTATTTGTCTCTCTTTTTGCAGTTCCTTCCGGTTCCTACAGTTGCTGGCTTTTATTTGGCTCGTTTTTTAACGAAAAAGAGTCTGACATCATATTTTGTCTTTGTTGCACTCGGGAGTCTGGTAATCACATGGTTTGTGTTGCATAATTTCTGGGGTCTCAATATATGGTTGGCAGGCATGTCCTTGAGATTCTTTTGTAAGCTCATAATAGCCAGTGTTATTCTGGCATTGATTATCCCTGGTATAGCTCTTCTCCCTACTAAAGTTCACTTCTTGACTGAGGCTGGGTTGATGAGCCATGCTATACTTCTTTGCTACATCGAGAATCGCCTTTTCAATTACTCTAGCATATACTATTATGGTTTGGAGGATGATGTGATGTATCCGAGCTACATGATTGTAATGACAACGTTTGTGGGTTTGGCTCTGGTGAGGAGGCTTTTACTGGATCAACGGATTGGTGCAAAAGCTGTTTGGATTTTAACCTGCCTGTATTCTTCAAAGTTGTCCGTGCTCTTCATGACATCCAAATCTGTCTTATGGGTGTCGGCTGTTCTTTTGTTGGCGGTTTCTCCGCCGTTGCTTCTATATAAGTATGTACTGGACATTGGCAAGTCCGTATTCCTTATATGTCAGTATCCTATAAGTTTCAACTTTTAAGCATTCTATATATGTAATATTACTCTCACTAAATTTTCAGGGAAAAATCGAGATCATCTTCTAAAATGAAACCTTTTCAAGGTTATATGCATGCCTGTGTTGTTGCTTTAGCAGTCTGGTTTTGTCGTGAGACAATTTTCGAAGCTCTTCAGTGGTGGTATGGTAGACCTCCATCTGATGGTTTGCTTTTGGGCTTCTGCATACTTCTCTCGGGATTAGCATGTGTACCCATAGTAGCACTCCACTTCTCTCATGCCATGGTAAACAAAATTCTCTTGTACTTGACTCTTGGCCATCGTTTACAATAGATGTTCACTGTGTAACTAAATTGTGCCTTAATACCCTATGCAGCTGGCTAAAAGATGTCTCGTGCTGGTAGTAGCAACAGGTGTTCTGTTTATATTGGTTCAGCCGCCAATCGCATTTTCATGGACATACCATTCTGAAGTAATCAAAGCTGCTCGTGTTTCTACTGATGACATCTCTATCTACGGTTTCATGGCATCAAAACCCACTTGGCCATCATGGCTGCTTATTGCTGCAATCCTTCTAACTATAGCAGCAGTTACCTCGATCATTCCTATAAAGTACATTGTCGAGTTGAGGAGTTTCTACTCGATTTCTATGGGTATTGCCCTTGGCATTTATATATCTGCAGAATATTTTCTGCAAGCAGCTATCCTGCATGCACTTATTGTTGTCACCATGGTATGTGCCTCAGTTTTTGTGGTCTTCACCCATTTTCCATCTGCCTCGAGCACGAAGGTATTGCCCTGGGTTTTCGCATTACTTGTGGCACTTTTCCCTGTTACGTATCTTTTGGAAGGCCAGGTCAGAATCAAGAGTATTCTTGCGGAGAGTGGGGTTGGGGATGTGGGAGAGGATGACAGCAAGCTCACAACATTACTAGCGGTTGAGGGGGCAAGGACATCTCTCCTTGGTTTGTATGCAGCAATTTTTATGCTTATTGCACTGGAAATAAAGTTTGAGTTGGCATCACTGATGCGAGAAAAGGTAATAGAAAGGAGTGGTCTTAGACATGGCCAATCTGGTCCAAATAGCTCTGCTACATTCCCCCCTAAACTGCGGTTCATGCAACAACGCAGGGCTTCTACTGTGCCTACATTCACAATTAAAAGGATATCTGCTGAGGGATCATGGATGCCAGCAGTTGGCAATGTTGCCACTGTGATGTGCTTCGCTATATGCCTGATCTTAAATGTCAATCTTACGGATGGCTCAAATCGTGCTATATTCTTCTTGGCACCAATTCTGCTTCTGTTAAACCAGGATTCAGATTTTGTTGCAGGTTTTGGGGATAAACAGCGATATTTCCCAGTTACAGTTGTTATATCTGCTTATTTGGCGCTGACTGCCTTATATAGCATATATGAAGATATATGGCATGGAAATGCCGGGTGGGGACTTGAAATTGGAGGACCAGATTGGTTTTTTGCAGTGAAGAATGTGGCCCTTCTCATTCTCACATTTCCTAGCCATATCCTCTTTAATCGGTTTGTATGGAGCTACACAAAGCATACTGACCCTACTCCGCTGTTAACAATACCCCTTAACCTGCCATCTGTGATAATGACAGATGTACTAAAGATAAAGATTTTGGGCCTTCTTGGAATTATATATGCCCTGGTGCAGTATATGATTTCCAGACAGCAATACATTTCAGGGTTGAAGTATATTTAGTTAAGCAGACATTCTGTAAATTATGTCTTGTGTTTTGACAATCTTTAAGTGAGATATGAAAGTTCAGGTTTTCCTTGACTTGGTGGCTCTTGGTAGATACAAACCCCCCTTGATACAGGGGATTAGGGGAATGTGAAGTGTACAAACTTGTTGAATCAATTACTTGATAGATGTGTTTTACGATTTCAAGCTCAAGTGAACTGGTGTCTTTGGTCAATATCTCCTGGGTCTCATGTGAATGCATGAATTTATATTTATGGTACTGCACAAGTAGAACTGACCTTTACCCGTGCTGCGAGCGTTTTTTTATATTATAATTTTACCAATATATATAATTTTAAATATAAATTATTATATAATTTCAAGTATATATCTTTCAGCCTTTAGGCATCATTTATACAATTTTATTATATAAAATACATGTATATAACTTCTTAGAAAAATAATATTATTCTTCAAGTCCTCTATATTTGATCATTGATAAATGTATACTTATTATAATTGTTTTAACGATAATGGCTTGTAATAATTTGGGTTATCAGTAAATACTTTTAAAATAACTTTTTTTTGTTATAAATAATATATAACTATAGAGATAAAACTTAAGAAGATAAGAGCTATATAGAGAGAGATCATCACACTTTATCTTATTCGTCCAACCACATATTACAAGGTTTATATAGTGCCAAAACTTGTAGGTTACAAATAAGTATTACAAGGTTTATATAGTGCCATAATTTGGAGGTTACAAATAAGTGAAAGGCCAAGAGGTGTATACAATAATGGAGACAACTCAAAAGCTATGTGTGCAATAATGAGGGAAACTAAAAAGTTAGGAGTCATCCACCTAATATATAACACTCCCCCTTGGATGACTCGCATCAACAACATGCCTCGTTAAAACCTTACTAGGAAAAACCCAGTAGGAAAAACCCTAGTGAAGGAAAAAGAGTATATGTGTGTTGCAAGAATAAAATATCACGACTCCCCCTCATTTCAACATATATCCCGGAATCTGCGCATCCCAATCTTGTGCACTAACTTCTCGAAAAAAGATGTTGGAAGTGCTTTTGTAAACAAATCCGTTATCACGTTCATTTGTCGTCTCAATATGATAGCCATTATGGCGTATTTCTTTAAAGCTCAAAAGATTTCTTTTTGATCGGGTGGTAAACATTGCATTTTCAATCCATAAACATGTACCATTAGGTAGCATTATACTTGCTCTTCCAGAGCCTTCAATTATATCTGATGCATTCGATATTGTATTGACATTAGCTTTTGCTAATGTTAGATGCGAAGAATATGCTTTATTTTTCAAAATTGTGCGTGTTGTCACGGGCGGACGCACGTAGAGTTAAGAGGGTGCCCAGGAACCCACTTGGGCCTGGGCTTAAAGAATAACTTGTAATAAATGTTGTTTTTGAACTCACAGAAATTTTAGCAAGGAACCCATTTAGTCCTTACCCAATTCGATATGAGTAAAAAAGTAAAGAACACATTCCAACATAATTCAATCTATCTCAAATTCTCAACTCACCGACTCAGTCTCTACCTTCTCGATCTCCTCTGCGGCTCTGCCCAACTACCTTACTTCTTGGTCATTGATGAATCAATTTATTCCGTAGCTAGATTAATTTAAAAAATATTTCTCATGTTAATGTATTTTGTACTATTTATAATCATTATTACATCGTTTTATTTTACCATTTATATTAGGAACCCACTATAATAAATTTCTGGGTCCGCCACTGCGTGTTGTTGCACTATCTGCCAAACAAAATGATTCTTCATATTTCATGTCCCATAATAAGAGGCTACTAGCCATATTTCTTCAAAAGAAAATATAGAAATATTTTAAAAAATATAATATTTTAAAATAATTTAAACAAAAGGAGATTTCATAATATATACTCAAGCAATCATTTCAGAGTTCGAACATAAATATTTCTATAAGCAAAGCAAGGGCTTAAATATATGACTTAATTATCGCCACCACCAAATTTGATCATTTCCACATTCCCATCTTTAAAGTAATTACTGATTTTCATGTGAATGAGGTCAAAAGGATCGACTGGATCCCCACCATCAAGATGTGGCTCAACATGAGTTACAAGTACATTCAACCCTTTGAGGCATCACATTTTCTTTTGGTTTCTCCTCCACTTTTGGTGGTGATCATTTCTTTTAAAATTGGAGAAATTATGATAATCATGACCTCGACCATGCCCAAAACCAAGACCACTGGCATGTCCTCGACCACGTCAAAAAGTCTTATTTTTTATATATAATTTTTTTTTTCATAGTCATGAATAGACACAACATTCACTTCAGGGAATGGTGTAGAACCAGTCGGGTTCATTGTTTTGTTTAGCAAGGAACAATGCTAAAATAAGCTCAGAATATTTTGTGAATCCACGTTCACGATATCGTTGTTACAAGAGCATATTATTGGCGGCTTTTGCCTTATCTTGCTCGGAGGTCTTATTTCCCTCTTTTATTGTGTCACCAAGGCTCATAGCACTTAGATGGATTTCCACATCCAAAATCCATGTAAGTAATTTTTTTCGGTGACACCAAGAGCATTAAATTCAAGCTTTGTAAGATTTGATATTGCAGATATAACACAAATCACAAATATATTAAACAATTATATCTAGAAGAAAAATATATAAAATCAAGAGTTATCAATAAAACATAAATCTTATCCTGTAAGGAACTCATTACATAAATTAAACAATAAGCAGTCGATATATAAGAGGCATGCAGTAGCATTAATAAGAAACTATTATCGTTGCCGACCTGCTTAGTTCTAATATGTCTTCATTAAAGTACATGAAAAATATCAAGTGAAGTCTTCTTAAGTAAACAATATACTATTATATACCGAAAAGATAAGTGGACGCTCACATAAGAAACTGACACATGTGATGGGAGTTTGAATACCAGGAGCTACAACTCATAACATTTTAGTCTAGTAATCAGACTGCAGGCTATTTAAAAATCTTTTATGCATTCTCCAATTCTTGCCTTTAAAAGAAAGTACAGTGAGACACAACCAACAAAGGCGCATACTAATAAAAGAAAATATAAAAAGGTCAAAGATAAAACATGTATAAGGTCCTCATGCATGGTACAGAAATAAAATGAAAAAACATTATTCATTATGTGAATTACAAGGCTTATATATGATCAGAATGGAAACTTAAGATCTTGGGCCAAGAGACTCTCATCCAAATGACCATGTTTTATTAAATATGATTATGGGTGAGACTACCAATACAAGTAACTAATAGACATTGTGATCATCATGAAAGATTGTAAGAGGTGACATACGGCTATGTATTTTAAATACCAAGAAAAAATAATTATACATGCACAGATCACAGTTGTCCCTACATAAATAGGTGTGGAGCTTCTACAAAAATAACAATCATAGAGCAAAAACAAGTAAAAAGTACAAGAAATGACATGTCAAAACTATGCATGTGCATTCAGAGAATTAGTCTTATTGAGCCGTTCATGCGATCAGAAGTATAGTAACACAAATTACCTTGAAAAATCATGTCTGGCTCCTTTCAATCACCGGAACATAAAAATAAATTATATATGTAAGAACGTCGTGCTGATAACGTGTTAAAAATAATATATAACTATAGAGATAAAACTTAAGAAGAGAAGAGCTATATAGAGAGAGATCATCACACTTTATCTTATTCATCCAAACACATATTACAAGGTTTATATAGTGCCATAACTTGTAGGTTACAAATAAGTGAAAGGCCAAGAGGTGTATACAATAATGGAGACAACTCAAAAGCTATGTGTGCAATAATGAGGGAAACTAAAAAGTTAGGAGTCATCCACCTAATATATAACATTTATTTTTTTTGATAGGCAACTTTTAATTTGATCTAATGATTGATCGATTTATTTGTCGCACTATTGGATAGCCCTGTGGTGGGTTTATCCTTTGTTGTCTCCGAACATCCGGGTTCGACTCTGGCTCATTCCGATTGTTATTATTATTGTCAGGGATCCCGATAATTATTAAAATAGATACTAATTTGTAAAGTATAAAAGCTTGTATTGTCAAAAAAGAAAAAAAAAAGTCCAATTTCTAGACTTGCAAGTCTAACTGTATCTGTCCGCTGAACTACAAGTAACGCACTTCTCAGTTCTCAGCCAGATTATAGATATATCTGTGCTCGCAACTGGGACCCAGGTCTGTATTTTACTTAAAAAATGTCTAACAAAAATATTTACAGGGAGATAAAGAAGAAATGAGCCTCAAGAGTTGCCCAATTCTCAAACTCAAGGTGAAATTTTGTCATCAATAGTGGAAAGATTGTTTCAAATGAGATTTTATTGCCAAACTGAATTAACATTAGCATACTGAGACAATATATGGATAAAATACATTACAGGGTGCAGGGTACAAGTGATGACTCCACTGCAGGCTACAGCATCAGCTGTCAGCACTAAAATGGAGGGATAATTCAGCTAGTCCCAACTTTTATAAGCTCAATATCAAACAGGAGAGTTTTGTCAATCAATCCTTGGTTCCTCAGCACAAAATCCAAAGCTCGTTGGCCCTGTTAAACACAACAAGTTAGGAACTTCAAAGGAAATTTTACAAAAATCAAATAATGAAAGACTGAGTACCGAAAATGTTGTTGGTCTTGGACCACTCTTGTTATAGTCATTCTCAGGATATCCCAGTTCTGGAGGCACTATGATCCTGCACAATTCAAAGTAAAGAATGGCATGACATCCATAGGCAAGTTTCAACATATGCATTATCTTTACTACCAAATTTAAAGATTTACTAGCTCTTAAGAAGTACAGTATATGTCTGAGTTCATCAGAACATGGACATTATACATATACATACTATATATCGGTGTGCGTGTGTTACCAAGATGCATTAAACTCATAATCAACTAACCAAGATGCATTAAACTCATAATCAACTAGCATATTCTCTTGGGTATGTGCACACGTGCTACAGAAAGTTCAATACCTTCTTATGCCACCCAAAGACATGCCCGAAACAGCTTCCTCAAAAGCTGGAATCACCTGGATTAAGTAATGAATTTAGAATAATCTGCAATTGTATCTAGGTGATAAACAAGTGGTGCATGTCAACAGACTCAGGTTATAGACTTGTAGCAGTGAATATAGAAACTCCAGCATAAAGCATTGCAGACAACCCAATACACTATCTACTGCTTTCCGAAATAGAGATACTTTGTCTATAATTACTTATTCCTATTTGCCTGCTTGAAGCTTAATGACACAGCAAACATCTTTAAATTGGTGAACAAAATACTCACCTCACGTGAACCTAATTTGAACCTGTAAAAGGCTTTGTCATCTCCCTGCAGAAAGATAAACATTACTTGTCACATGTGAACAGGCAAGTTCTTTCTTTTTTTTTTTCGTACGAAGCTTGCGATACCTCGAAGGAACCACCCTTAGTCTTGTTACGCGCTTCAAATATACGGCCATAATACCCTATGGTATAACCATCCCAGTCAACCTGAAAAGTATCAACACTTAGGGAATACTTGCATTTATTTCTCTCTTTTCCTATGCTGCTCCTCATAATTATCTGAACTCACTGGCGGCACCAACAATTAAGTTCAGAGCAGATTATAATACATAGCTTCCATCTATTATTGTATTTGTCATTAAGAAGGTTATAGCTATTTTTATAGAACAACACACGGTTCTTCATTCATACCGATTCCTATAAATTGTTATAAGTGATTTAGAAGTAATAATACAAGACCAACTCTTTTAAAATAGGTAAATATACCTAAATTGCTCTTGTTCATATACAAATAAATAAAATACACTTAAAATTTTGATACCTAACCTAAAGACATTTATAATATCATGACCATGTATCAAATTCATTTCTTTCACAGAAAAGACTGATATAGACGAGATTTTATAAAGAACAAATGAAGTATAAAGCGACTTGAAGAGATTGACTTTAAGGGTTCTGTGCCTTAGATTGGCATCAACAGTTCCGTGAGCCCACTCTTGCATTTCATTTACTTGGTTTTAGAATCTAGTAGCATGATTTGCTACCTTTCTCCCACAAAAAAGTATTACGTGAATTAAACTCAAGTATTTTAAGAGGAATCTTACTTGGACAACAGACCATCTCCATTATACCAAATAATGAAATATGAATTACTAGTAATTAGTACAGATTGATATTTAATTTAGAACATATATGATTCATTACCGCAGCCCACAGGATGGCGGCATACCCTTGTTTGTGTATGGCTCTACCCCAGCCTAAACTCTTCTTCTTTAGTCATTACCCTAAAAAGTGTATCTAAGAGAACGATATCTGAAATCCACAAGAAGGTGCATATTGAACTGTTCAGTTCTTAAGGTAGCATATGTAATTTGAGACATACACTCACATATATGGTGGTTGAAGATTAAAACTCACAATACAGGTGGAAGTTAACGACGCACATGCAGAAATATCATAAAAATTATCTTCTGGTGAAATCCTCCTACTTTGACTATGAAACTTAAGAAAATACAAAAAACTGCTGAAACATGGCTTACCACTACCATATCCCCTTTTTTTGGCATAGGTCCATTTCCTACTCGCAAATCCTGCATTCTTCATACAGATTGAAACTAAAACCAAATTACAAATCATGTAGTGTGCAAGTAGATACTTATTATACATTAAATTTAGCAAGTGACCTTGTACTGGAGCCCTGAATTGGTTTCAATATAGTCAGGATATCGCATCTTGGTCTTGCCATAGTCCTTCCCCTTAAGCGCTGGCACTGTTAATTAAAAGTAAGACAGCAATCATCAGAATCAAGTACAAAACTGTTGAAATAAATTCATTACACAATGCTTGAGAATCCACATGTTTATCTACACTTATACGACCCTAGAATCGCCATATTCTTTCTAATTAAAATAAAACCCTCGAGTGAGAAAACAACAAAATGAAACCGCGTGCCCTCTAAGACAAGGTTAAACACTGTAAAATTAGTAAAAGAAACGAGCAGTTGAACTTACTGTCAGCAAATTCAGATGCGTCAGCAGCACCATGATCATCTGAATTATTCATCAGCACCGACACTAACAACCCGATAGAGGACATCACAGCTGTCCTTCGGTGAACTACTGGAAGTGATTTATAATCTAGAGGGGCACTTTCTCCCTGGCCAATTACTAGTTCACCACAGCATAAACCTGATAAATGGAGGACCGGATAAGTATATATGGGAAAATATATTAATTTGAAAAATAATAGAGTGAAGAAATAACAGGATCAAAATGAAGACCTTTTCCTGACATGTGGAGGGTTTTAAAAGAAATAAAGATCGTATTATGTCTTCACAGATGGTAATGTAACACACATTTTATATTATCTTCAACTCTAAAATGGAACCACACAGAAATGGATAAATAAAAACATTACTCAGAGCTTAATCGGTGAGAATAGCTAACCCTGTGAAACGGGCATTCTGGAAAGCCTATGTGTTACGTGGGAAGACGGAGGTCTTGGTAGTTGGTGGCTAAGCTGAAAATGTAAAGCGACGATTAAGATAGCAGATAATAAGTAGGAGGAGGAGGAGGTGGAGGAGAGTTGGATATCTAAATTGGGCATACCGCAGGCAATGATGTTGAAGGAGTTTCTGCAGATGCAGGATGAAACCCAACAACTGAAGAGGAGGAGGAGGAGGAGGAGAGCAGCAGCGCCATTTCTAAGTAATTAACTGCTTCTCTCTGTGTTCTCTTCTACTGTATATACATCGCGGGACGATAACGGCCTCACCTTTGGTCTACGCCCTTTCTCCAAACTAATTTGTATTTATTATCTTTTCTTCTTTGTTTTTCTTTTTAAATTTTACTTTCATCAAGTTATTAACAAAATAATACCAAGTTCAAATATAATATATATTTAAACGAGTGCTAAAATAGAACCATGGAACCACTAAGATTTTTATGGTTCTATTTTAATGACCGATTCTCTCTTGAGCGTGACCCTCTTTTATATATATCAACTTATATTCTTCTTATTTCTTTTGTTTTATTTTCCGGATTTTTGGAAGAAGACGAATTTTTCTTTTCGGACATTAAAGTTTTATTGTCTAAATTTCCCCGATCATCTTGCATGTCCGACGGTTAGATAATAAGCTTTCTTAGCTGAAAGAATTATCACGGTTGTGACAACCCGGATTTTTCAAAATATTTTATTAATGGTTTTTATAAAAAGGAGGAATAAAATTTAATATTTTATTCCAGTTTGGTAAATTAAAAAAAAAATATTTAAATATATTTGTTTAAATATTTTCCTGGTCATCGGGGTTATGGGAAAATATCTGTTGATCGTGCAATTATCTGTTACGAGATTTAATTGATCTATTTGTATACGATTATGTTTGTGCGTGCATTTATTCCTGCTTTTGATATTATGATACAGTTTATTAAAATATATTATCCTCTTAAATGGATATTTATTTTTGTAAAAATACAAAGATAATTTCAAAAATTATTTTAATTGCTCGATAGTGATCACAAATATTTTTAGGAGTTTGTAAAATTTTAAAAATCTTATTTCTATAAGGACATGATTTTTAATTAGTTTCTGAACGCAGCTAACTTCTAAATTTTGTAAAAATTTTGAAAATGCTCTGTAAATTATGAGTATTTTATTTTATTAGTTTTATAATATTTTGGGATTTATAAAAATATTTCGGTAATTTTTGGGAGAAGTTTTACTAATAAGTTATCTCCGTAAATCAGTTAAATACGGATAGAGGGTAAAAACATTAGTTAGCTTATATTAGGTGGCAGCTTCGGTTATTGCCACCGATCAATACTCTTTTGTTTTTCTTCAGCCACGTAATACACCTCCTGCAGTCACCTCCTTTTCCCCAATTTCAAAACCTTCCCTCTGTTAATCTCTCGACCTCACCGCCTCTTCCCCCCTCACTTCTTCCCTCTCCGCCGCTACATCCTTACACGCCCTCTCAATCTCTTCATCCACATAATCACTTATCCTACGTCTCTCTTCTCTCAGCAGCAGCGCCGCTCTCCTCCGTTTCTCCTTCTACTCGAAGCCGTGCTCCTTCCCCTGGGGCTCTCTCTTAATTGATTTCACTTCCTAATTAGAAGTTCATCGTGTTCCATATTCGTTCGAATTTAGGTACAAATCAGACCACTACCTCTTTCAATTACGTATGTATGTGTATGTATATAAGCATAACTCCCATATGTTGTGCTGGGTTATGTAAATTGGGTAGTGTTGGCTTGACTCGGAGTGCATAATTGTTTATATGTTTGTGTATATATGCTTTAATTGGAGTCTTAACTTTGGACATTGTGGGGTACTTGAATTAACAAGAGTATATGACCGGGTATCAAACTTGTTGATGTAAGAACATATGTACAAGTATGATGATTGTTTACATGTTTTTGGAAGGATAATTTAAGAGTTTAAATAGTGGATTAAAGTTTTAAAACTATATGTGATCAAAGTTGAATTTCTAGACTACTGCAGGTCTGTTATTGCGATACAAATTCTGGGCTCATAGGGTCGAGTTATATGCTTAATCTTTGTATGGTTATGTGCTCCTTGAAGTCTATTTTCTACTCGCGAAAGAATTAGATTAATTTAATAAATGAGCTAAAAGATATGTATGTTTTAGTGTGAATTGAGCAGAAAATTCTGGGCAGGTGTGTCCTATTCCACGCCCTGTTTTGCTACCTTAGAATCGAGCTTTGCCTCTGAAATTTTTATTGGAGTTGGATGTTAGTATCTGGAATATGTTATTAAAATTTTATACAAACAGACCAATTTTTCTATTTATTAAAATTCTTAGCGTGGGGCTGGTTCTGCAGGACAGATTCAGGTTCTTAACTTGCAGGCTCTGTTTTAGTCCCTTAAACATGGAATTTGGTTCTGAAATTTTTATAGTAGATTGGATTAATGTTTAGGGAGGTCTCATAAAAATTTCAAGTAAAAATCATGTATTTCCGATTTATTAAAAATGTTTGATTATCAGTAGCACAGATTTGTGAAAATTCTGTTTTGAGGTCACAAAGAGAATTACTTTCACAAGTTCAAATCTATGAGTTGAGTTGTGATTAATTATAGTATAAATGTATACGAGTGGTTGTTGGTCAACAGTTGTTAAATTACTTGATTTATATGTGTATAAATTCAAAAGATTTAGTATTCTGATTGTTTTAATAAATTATTTGGTGTCTTAATGTAATGCTTGAAATATAGTAAATTAAGAATCCCGAATATTTTATGGATAAGTTTTCTGGAAAGTTACTTTGAGTATTGATTATACGAGGATTAAGGAATTTAAGTTCCTAGTTATATATATAAATATACTTTGAGTATCTTGAAGTATATCTGTATATATGATTGGAAACTTCATTCCTTATAGTATAAAGTGATATACGAATTATTAAGTTGTAATTGAGTTCAGTTTATTATTAGTTAGCAGATGTTGAGTTATTGGGTTAGGAACTTGTTTAATTGGTTGTTGGTATTAAATTAAAACAGGTGGATAGTCCGGTAAATAGAGGAGATGCTGCCGAATTTTCGATAGGATATATATATGTTTTACTTGTTGAAGGATATTAAATAGTTAAGAATAAGGTAACATGGTTGATTGAAACATGTTATTTGTTAATTTATCAATATTGACTTTTAATAGCTATAAAAGTTAATTGTTCAACTATGTGCTATGTGTTTATCTAATTGTACTATGTATATGGATTTACGAAGGGTAGCTAATTACGGATTTGATACGTTATTCGATATTAGTTAACTCCGTCGGCATCGACAACTGAAGTACCGTGTCACTCTTGGAGAATCAACCGAGACTTGTCTATCAAGGACATATCAAGGACATTCAGAAGTTTTTAAATAGCTTTGCGAATTGAATGAGGAATAGTTCCTTAAAACGAAGCTGTGCTGTGAGATAGTTTGGTAGAATTAAATCGGTATGAAAATCAGCAGAACTGAGGCAAGTATCCCTATCTTCACTTATTGTTCAAGTGATATTTTCTTTAAACCCTTATGCAAGTAATTCTATTCTCAACTTGTATTTACTGCAAGTATTCCTGTTCAAATGCTATATTTAAAAGCTGAGTGCTCTTTCCTTAAAACTTTTACTTGTTGCAAATGCATGACTTAAGTACGATTTTGAGTTGGAAAGAGTGACTTACCAAATTGATACACATGGTTTCAAATCTCTATAAATGTTTTTCATCACTCGGTTTAGTTCCTCGGTTGTAAGGCTTATCCGTTGTAAGTATACTTCCTATGGAATAAACCTTTTCTTAAAAATGCAATTATTTAGAACTGGGAAGCAAAAATAACAGATATTGGAGTTGCGTAAGAGGTCCGTTATCCCATAACGGCCCAGCTTAGTTGATTGCGTAAGAGGTCCGTTACCCTGTAACGGCCCAGCTTGAAGGGTGCGTAAGAGGTCCATTTTAGATGGCCCAGCAATGTATAAAGACCTAGCTAGTCTTTAGTTCCGGAACAAATTTTAATATAGGACATTTGTGTAAACAATGTCCGGGTTATCAATGGACTGATCATCTATGATAACTTTTAAAAACGTCCAATATATCTGAATGCTTTAGAAATTCATATATACTTTTGAATTGTTTTGGTTTCAAGTTAAAAGCATGTTGTTTTGTATACTTCCAGTTCAATTACTTTCTCTGCATTAACTCCTGTTTCTTTTTAACTATTATACTTGCTGAGCATTCTTTTGCTCATTCTTGCTATTTCTTCTCTAACTCTTTCAGATAGTGTTAAAGATGATTCATCTGTCTAGGCTGCGCGTAAGAGTAATGCTAGGCAAGGATTTCAAGTGATTAGTTGTAACTGAATGATCAGGTAAAGTATTCAGGAAGATGTCTGCGAGATTAGTGGTAATTAGAGTTGGCTTAATTTCGCTTCAAATGTAAAATAAATTTATTAAATATTATCAGCTACTCTGATAATTTAGATTGTATTGTAATAAGATTTATTAGTTGTGATTCTGATTTCAATACTATAGCCTGTTTGCGATCCTGTTTTAAAGGGGGTGAAATTGAGTTCTAATTTAAATCATTTTTTTTCATTTCCAGGTTTTGAAATACTTGTTTTTACTTTCTCTCAAAGATACAAGTTTTAAATTATTTTTCTTTTAGTGGCTCAAAAATACAGGTTTTAAATTATTTTTATTTACACGTGGCACCAAATCCAGACCCCCGGATTTGAGGGCTGTCACAACGGTGAATTACCGGTTCAAACTTGTGAGATTTAGGGGTGTGTATTTAATTGGGATTTTAATTGATTGTTTTTAGTCCATGGATTTTAATGGATTGTATGTGATTTTGATTTTGTGCGGATTCTTGATAAAATGCCGCAGAGTTGATAGGATTTAAGCACAATGCTTCAAAATCCCATTGATTTTGGTGGGATTTCAAAAAACTTAAAATACACCGAAGAATGCCACAAAATCCATCATTTTATGAAATCCAAAAAAATCCATCAGCATTTGAATACCATAGATTTTAATGGATTTTAAACAATGCCAATTGAATACCATCGGATTTTAAAGCATAATTTAAAATCTCAATTGAATACCACTAGATTTTGTAGCATAATTTAAAATCTCAATTGAATACCTCAAGATTTAAATAGATTTCAAACAATCCCAATCGAATACTCTCGAATTTCATGAATGAAAAAAAAATGTTTCAAAATCCCAATCCAATACACCCCTCTTATTCTCATTTTCAAAAAATATAAACCATGCTTCTTGATCTAAGTAAAAAAATAGATAGTAAAAAAATAGATTACAAGTGAAAGGTATTAAAAGTCATTAGTGATTAAAGTGTTTGAGAAAGAAGAAGCACCGAAATAAAAACTAGAGTAAATGACAAAGTGATGGCCGTAGTTTTCCAAATTTTACAAGATGGTGGTTGGACTTTAAGAGCAAGTCCAACAGTGTCCTAGGTAAAGGCCTAAATATAATATAAAAAAATTATGTCCTAGTAGTTTAGGACATATTTTACTAACTTCAACTCCAACAATGTGCCTTATTTTCACTATATGTTTAATATTTTATTATTAAAGGTTCACTTTTATCATTAAAACATAATATAAAGTAGAGAAAGAAAGAGAGTGTTAGTTTTCCCCTTCATTAAAACAACTACTTTTCTCTCGAAACTCAACCCCATGATTTTCCCCTTCAATTCGAATTAACAAAATCAATGTCTCGGCTGTTTCTATTTTTACATCTGTTTCTTCTTCAGATCTTTAAATCGTTCATTTGAAAAAATTGAAACAGTTTCTTTGTTTAAAACGCCTTATAATTTCAATCCCTCTCTCGCTCATCTCTCTCCCCGTTTCTATTCCTTCCACCGCTGTACGCCGGCCGTTGCCGCCGCCTCCGGTTTTCGGTAAACCCCATCGCCGCCTTCTTTTCTCTCCCCCTGGCTCCCCTGTTCGGCTGTGTACTGTGTGTGTATATTATGGGCGAGTGTTTGTTGTGGATTGGTAAGACTCGGGTTGCCGTTTGATTACTTGATGGCTGGTTAATCGTTCCTGCATAGTTTGATTTTGTTTCGTGGATCGGCCCTCGTCTCTTTTCGCGCTCTTTCTCTCTCTCTCTCTCGAACAATTTGAAAATGGCGCTGTTTATCTATCCTCAGGAAGTGAGTTTTGTTGGATATTCTAGGTCCTTTCTTATCGTCGAGCCTATCGATGTCGACGAAGCCAATCGACGATCTGCTTATTGAATTATTTCTTTTGATTGATTTAATCTTTATTTGTCGTCGTTATTTTTTATATATTGATATTCATCCATATTTATATATTTTTGTGTTGTTCTGGTATTGCTAATTGTTATGGATGTAGGAGCTTCTTCACATCCATGGTGGTGATGGATAGATCCAGAAGGGGTGGAGAAGAAGGGACCAAATTTGGTGATAATTGTGCCTTAATTAAAAAATATTAATTATTCTTAATTAAGGTTTTTAGTACCATTTATGGCGACCATGATTGGAGCATCATTGACCCATTGAGGCATTTAAGTGCCATAATGTTGGCTCGTTTATGTTTTTATTTTAATTTTTTTCAAATTTGCTCGTATTCGTTTCATTCTGTTTTGTCTTATTTTCAGGATGTTTGAAAAAGATTTTAAGAATTTATTTATTAAGGCTGCTTCCGAGAAGACGCGAACCTTGGTGTACAAGACAGTTGAGCTACAAACAGAGATAGAAAGGAATAAAGAAGACATCAATTTTAGTCTGTTTTCTAATCGATGTAATTTTTGTAGTGCACTTTTTTTCCCCTTGAGTTTTTGGGCCTGTTTGTTTTATGGAATCAGAAGCTGCTTCTGACTTCTGCTTTTCTTGACCCGTTTGTGTAAAAAAGCGGAAGCACTTTTAAGAAGCTGAGAATGCTAGCTTCTCTCTCACAGCTTCTGCTTCTTTTCCAAACACTTTATCAACTTATTTATTTCTCACTTCTGCTTCACTTCTTTACTATAAGTAAGAAGTCACTTCTTTTAAGCTAAGTTTTACTCTTGAGGGATTTTAACGAGGCCCTTTTTTTTGTGGGTTATCTCTTCTAACTTGAAAGGCTATGTTATCTAAACATCCGGAGCATTTACATACTTTCGGTTAGATGATATACCTTCTTGAACGAAGGAAACTCTGTCCATCCGGATTTGTAACTTTCATTCTTGGTATAATACAACCATTTTATGACAAAAAAAGAAAAAAAAAGAAAAAGAAAGAGAGTGTTGGTAAGAATTTATTATAAAATATAAGATAGGGCAAGGAGAGAGAGTACCTCAAAAATAGGGTTTGAAAGGGTTGTCCTAGTGATATAAAGTATCACTAGGACATTGTTGGAGCAATATTTTATATCAAATGCCCTAAATGTTAATTTATGACATGATATAAGGCTTCTCTTGGACTTGCTCTAAAAACTGCGGCCGGAGTTTACTTCCGCCTTTAAAAAGGTGGTCGCCGTGAACCGCCGCCGTGAACCTCCGCTAATTTTACTCCGTTAACTCCAAGAAATAAAAAAGTAAACGACAAAATAGTGGCTGTAATTTTTCAAATTCTACGAAATGTTGGCTGGATTTCCACCATTTTGTCATTTATTCTTTTATTTTTATTAAAAAAAACTCCGGCCACCATTATATAATTTTTGAATTCCAACCACCATATTATAAAATTCAGAAAACTATAATCACCACTTTGCCATTTACTCTGAAAACTAACATTCTCACGGATGATTCTCCCGGGCGAAGTTCCCCGGACAGCCACAAAATTTGGAAAGTACGCAAAAAGCTCGGCTCCCAGGCATCAATGCTGAGGAACCGGGAACCAAATTATAAACACTGTCATAATAATCTATAAGCTGTGCCGATACTTGTTCTGGTTGTGTAAAAAGATGATGATGACGGGAAGTTTATCAATTTCATTGAATTCCTCACAAGTAGTGATGGTATCAGCATCTCTAAACAAGTTGAAAACTGGTAGCTATAATAACAGCAGTGGCATGATGATCCCTTCCTGGGTCTCTCTCAAAACCAAGACCACCCCTTCTTCTTCGACTGCTTCAACCAAATTACACAACAATGGGGGCGGCGATCTCGAAAACATGCATTTAGTTTCGCTGGCGAAACAAGGGAAGCTCAGTGAAGCTAATCTTTTTGTTCATGAAATGGACCAAGCTGGTATTGCCGTTTCGTATCGTTCCTATTTGTCCCTTTTCGAGTCTTGTGCCGTTTCTAGATCGTTATTCTATGCCAACTTGTTTCATGCTCATCTCTCGGCTAAGACTGATGAAAATAATAATGTTCCGGCCTTCGTTTTCAATTGCATTTTAAGAATGTATTGTGAATGCGGAAGGGTTTTTCATGCACACAACCTGTTTGATCAAATGTCGGACAAGACTTTCAGTTCCTGGGATATTATTATATCTGCGTACGCGCAACGAGGAGATTTGAGGAATGCACTGCTGTTGTTTTCGAATATGCAATTTTCCGGTCTACACCCGCAGATATATTTTTCTCTCTTTAAGTCTCTGTCGAACACGTCTTGTTTGGAGGTAGGCAGACAGTTACATTCTCATGTACTTAGAGCTGGATATGCTGACAATGATTCTATGAAAACAGCAATTGCCAACATGTATGCAAAGTGTGGGTTTCTTAAGGGTGCCAAATTGCTCATCGATCGAATGTGTCAAAAGAATGTTGTGGCTATGACTGGCTTGATGGTAGCTTATGTTCAAGGTGGCAACAATTATGATGCTTTTAGGTTGTTTGCTACAATGGTGGAGTCTGGTGCTCAGTTGGATGAATTTGTGTTCTCAATTACTCTTAAGGCGTGCGCACAGTTGGAGGACATGGAAATGGGACAACAGATTCATGCTTATATCATGAAAACTGGGTTAGAACAAGAAGTATCAGTGGGAACTCCTCTTGTGGACTTCTATGCTAAATGTGCAAGTATGGAATCTTGCCGTAAAGCATTTTTAAGGATAATTGAGCCAAATGATGTTTCCTGGCATGCTTTGATTTCAGGCTATTGCCAAATTGGTGAGTTCGGCGAATGTATTAGAACTTTTACATCTCTTAGGAGGAGTAATGTGGTTCTTTTAAATTCCTTCATGTATACCACCATACTGCAATGTTGCTCTGCTGTTGCGGATTTCAGTTTAGGCACCCAAGCGCATGGAGATGCAATAAAAAGGGGCTTAGTTTCATATCTACATGGAGAAAGTGCCATGGTAACTATGTATGCAAAGTGCGGTAGGTTAGATTATGCTTATCAGGTCTTTGAATCAATAGTTCAACCAGATGTTGTGGCTTGGACTGCTATAATTGCAGGTTGTGCATGCCATGGTCATGCTTCTGAAGCTCTTAGGTTTTTCAGAAGAATGCAAGCTTGCGGTGTTGGGCCAAATGCTGTTACATTTATAGCACTTTTGACTGCTTGTAGTCATTCTGGTCTAGTCAGAGAAGCTGAGCAGTATCTAAAAGCCATGAGTAGCACATATGGTGTAGAGCCGACTGTTGATCACTATGATTGTATGATTGACATATATGCTCGTGCCGGCCTACTAGACAAAGCATATCAACTGATAAAAACAATGCCGTTTCAGCCTGATTCAATGAGTTGGAAATGTTTACTGGGTGGGTGTTCTGTTCACTGCAATTTTGAGCTTGGGAAAATTGCAGCAGAGGAGCTTCTTCAACTGGACCCGGAAGACATTGCTGCTTATATTCTTATGTTCAACTTGTATGTATCATCTGGTAAATTGAAGGAAGCAGCAGATGTTAGGAGGAGGATGGCTGAGAGGGACTTACAGAAGGAGGTTGGTTGTAGTTGGATTACCATCAAAGGACAAGTACACCGCTTCATCGTGGGTGATAAATACCATCCTCAAACAGAAGCTATATACTCGAAATTGAATGAACTGAAGGTCCCAAGAACAAAGAATGAACATGTAATACTGAATGAGGACGATGTAGGTGACAAATTGCCTGAGCGAAATGAGCAACTTCTTGACCACAGTGAGAGACTTGCAATAGCTTATGGCCTTATCTCAACTCCAATTGACACAGCTATTATGATTTATAAGAATCTACGCGCTTGTAAAGATTGCCATGACTTCGCAAAGCATGTATCAGGCATTACAGGACGTGAAATTGTTGTTAGAGACTCCAATAGATTTCATCACTTCAAATCAGGGGAATGTTCGTGTGGTGACTACTGGTGATCATATTAGATTGGCAAATTAGCTTCTGTGCTAGCCAAGCCCGCAGAATGATACTTGTAAATAAAAGAACAAATTTACTGCAGTTTCATTTCTCTACATTGGCACGAGAAGGTATACAGCGTAACTGTGGACAGACCTGTGATAAAGCTACTAGCCAATGTCATTATTTTCATCAATTTGTTATTTATGAAATATGTATTGGGATTGTGTTGGCTTTAATCAAGAATATACTTGCTATTTTTCTGTTCCTTCCTTTCAAGAATTCGTTCATTCTTCTCTCGATTCGGATGTATTGAGTTTCAAACTTTAAGTAAGATACGGTTACCACTTTACACTTTGCTAGAATCTACTGATAATACAGAGGAGGTAGTAAAGTAGAGAGATATTTTAGACTGGCTATTTGATCCATCTGTCAACGATCATTTACAGCCAGTACACTCCCAATTTTGCCGGGTACACTACATACAGAAGAATCATATTTAAACTTTGAAGAGTAGGGTAAATCATCAAATTCTATTGTCATATATATGATCTCGTACTTTTAAGTTTTATGTTGATATTTCTATTTGCATGGTGACCTATGTACTGTGGAATCTCATTTCAAATTATGTTCAACTGTTGTCTATTGCTAGCTTTCAAGTTTAAGTTTATGGTGAATTTAAGTGCCATTACTGGTATCAGTTTCATCAGTGGATATTGAATTATAGTCAGGTAAAACATGTCGGCTTTTGTAAGAAGTGACGAACAATTATGGCTCCAAGTTTGCATAAATTCTGTACAACTGGTTTCTTTAAAATTGTACTGGTAAAATGTTTGTTAAACGTTAATAGTATTGTGCATCTAGTGGTGTGATCGCTGATAAGTATACAACTCTGGAATTTGTTGCAGGCTACAAAAATTTTGGACAGCTTAGAGAAAGTGCTTTGTGATGATTGTGCATCTGATACAGATGCCTTGGTTCACAAGCCTATTATGCAACGCAATATTATAATGGTACTTTCAAGATTCAGATCACATAGTGGAAGATCATACTGACATTTTGACATCAGTGGTCCGACCATAGTGGACCAGTAAGACCATGAGATGATAAAGAATTGAAGACGGTTAGAAGAAGAAAGGAAGAGGAGGCCCTTGGGTAGCAAATGCTATCCCTCACATGCTGCAATGTCAAAACTGCTATAGCTTTATCCTTCTGGATCTTATTTCTCTGTGTTCTTCGCATGTTAAGAGTAAATGCAGTTTGATGACTTGAGCTTCTTTTTTTTTTTCAGGCTGGTGGCTGTAGTATCCGGTTCCACAATAAAACAGCCAAACTAAGCAGTTTAGGGAATTCCATGTTTAACAGGACTGACAACATTTTTATATTTTAAAAATGGAGGTCAAAATGGTCTTTTAATCACTTTCCATTACATAACATACAATTCCAGTTTCCCTCCACTTCTCTTATTTTTACTCTGCCTCCCACCTTCAACCCTTAAATTAACCTCTAATTTGTATGGAAGGAGAAGAATATGACCTAATTTGTGAGGTCTATAGGAGATGCTGAAGTATACAAATAAGAGACATTGTCTATATGGTAAAATCTGCTTTTTATATTTCATGCAAAGTAAAACAGATTCTGTTTAACATGAATATTAGGGTTTTGTTTATGATAGCTCTGTTACTGTAAATAGGTTTTTGTTTGAGTCTTTCTTTGTTCATATGTGTTCTTGTGTAGTTGTGTTACTAAAATTTGTGTACTAATATGTCATTTTGGGTTTGTACGAGTGTGTTTTATTTGTTTGGCAGATTTGTGCTACCTGTTGATATTTGTAATATTATTGTTGACATTATGAAGATCGTAATCTGTGTAGTATAAAATTATATGATGGTAGGGGTATTGCCTAATAATTTGAAGATATTTTTTGGTGGAATGACCTTTTCGATGTTGATAAAACTGGTTTACTTGATATATATATATATGCGATGAATAAAACATGTGGTCATACTAGATAGTAACCCCAGATAACCACCAGACATCAGTGTCAGCATTAGTCCTTATAATAAATGTGCTCTTGTCTCCGCTATTTAAAAGTGTGGCTCCCTTTAAGCCCCGTTAAATTGTGCCGTTAATTCTATGATTGTGTCATTAATTCTACAGTTGTGCCCAAACTTTAAACCGAGTTACAACCTTACAGGAAGTTGGTGAACTACGGTACAAGCACATATAATTATTTATTCAGAAGATTGCACACATCAAAAGCTTCCCAACTCGGTGAACGGCTGAGAAAATGTATAGAGATGCAAATGGAAGGCTGAGCTTCACTAGATTACTTGTTGAGGTTGATGCAAAGTGTGAGTTATTGGATGATTTATTTGTATTCATTCCTGTTGACGTGTGTTTGAAGGTGGAATACCCGTGACGTCCAACCTGGTGCACTAATGCACTATATGTTCGAAATTCTGACAGTCGATTCATGTTTGTCCTATTCTGCCAGGTCTGAGATATCAAGAAAGAAACATGCTTAAGGAGAATAGCGGAGGGGGTCAATGATAATAAGGATCAGCAGGATAGTTTTACTGTAGTGCAAAGGAAGGGTAAGAGAAAACGGTGGAGTCCAGAGGAACTGATCAGCAGACAGGGAAAAAAAAAAAAAAAGTAAAGCCGCAAAGTTTCAGTTTCATTCTGTTAAGATATGTGATTATAAAAGAGAAGCAAGGTAATAGCAGTTTGGATAATTTAGGGAGCTCTGGAGGTAAACAGCGGCCAGCAATTACAGATGAGGGCAGTAAATTATCGCCCACTGAAATTAGTCTGATGGAACAACGGATAGAAGAAAGTGAGAAGCTGCAGATTAGTACTAAAGAGACTAGTATTGCCTCCCGTAACTCGGGGTAAAATTTGGCCACACCTTATCTCTGTCTTATCTCGGTAACAGGCCTCAAGAGCACCCGACTTAATAACCTTATTATATGCATCCGAATAAAATTCTTTCCGAAGACGAATAATTTTTGCGGTATTGAGTTAAAATAATATGTTTTTAATTGACAAGGCTGTCGCGTGCCTATCAAATAATAAATACTAGCCTTTAACCCGTGCGAAGCACGGGCGGGTATATAGTTCGTAATTTATTATTTATTATTTAAATTTTAACATCATTTTATTAGTATTTTAATATTAATAGATTGAATTTAATTAAATTATATTATTCGACTGACTGTATTTTCTCCCGATTACTTGAAAATGGACAAACCCTGACACACACACACACACATAATCAGTATTACAGAAATCAGGAATCGGACCTAATCGGTTGAACTACCGATTCAGGGATTAATCGAAAATCGGGGATTAATCGGACTGAAAATCGGATTTATTTTATTATTAATATATTATTTAATATTTAGTTATTATTATATTAGCTATTTAGTAACTAATATATTTATTATATTCATAAACTCTATAATTATTCATTTTTAAAGTAATATAGTATTTTAATTTTAATAATTTATCATACATGCTTCGATTAAAAAATATATATAAGGATTAATCGGATTTCAAAAATCGAATCGGTGGCCGACCTTGCAGGGGATTAATCGGTTAAATCGGGGATTTTTAGAACACTGCATATAGTACATTTAATCTGAATTTAGTACATGTAGATTTAATAATTAAAAAAAATCAGAAAATTCAAATCTTTTCCGAACATTGACGATCTTGTCATACATTTGAAAGATTCAGTAATCTAATCAATTGAATTTCAACATAATTCTGTAATCTTGATTTTTTGACAACGGAAACTTTTAAGATTAGAGTTAGAAAGGGTTATGTGATGTTTAGAAGACATTAAAGTTAAAAAGAGTTATATGAAGGTTCTTGTTAAAAGAAAATATTCAAAATTATATATTTATAATTTTTATATAACATCATTATAAATTTTTTAATGAAATATTATATGATAATGGATTGTTAGGAGTGTTTTTAGTATTTGAAACTGTTTAACAATGTAAGACTAATATACTTCACATTTGTAGAGTTGTAGTACCAAAAGGAGAGTACCAAACCAAAAAATATAACTAAAACCTAGGACTACAAATTATACCCATGTTGGCTTATTATAGTATAGTATAGATATCTAACAAACCTCCTAACTATGTAGTAGGGTAAGTCAGAGTCGTTCCCACAGAGACAAACGTATCAATCACTAGTTATTACTGATTCAATCCAACTAACCAAGTAACACAATAAAATATTGAGATTATTAAACTAATACAAATAAAATCTAAAAAATAGTTAACTAAAAATATCTAGAATCAAGTGTCCCCACTAGCATGAATTAATGCAATTATGATTTTCTCCCCCAATCAATCAGATATATTACCCAAGAGGAAAGATGCGTCCTATAAAATACCAATAACCTCTTCCGAGTATTAATGGCTTCTCTAAAATACAATCAAACTTATTTCCATGGTATCATGCAGTTTAGAGACATTAAACACAGCATTCTAACTTCCAAACAATTCCTTCTACCTATTTCCATGGAGAAGTTCATGTCCTTGTTGGATAAATCACAACCATCTAAATCCAACTTCCGATGTTAGATAGATATCGGTTCAAACAATAAACATAATCACGTAACGTCTGACATGTTATTGTTAATCAGCACAACTCAATAAGCAAGAGCAAATAACCTCATCAACTAGAGATCATCGAAAATCATGCATCAACCACAACTAGGGTTAAACTCAATTCTAGAATAAAATCTACTCTAGCATAATAAATATAAAAGAAAATAAAGATGGATATTACAATGAATTCTTCAATCCCGAAGTCTTGAAGAAAAGACAAAGTGTTTTAACCTAACCTAATTATACAATACCATTCTCTCTATCTAATGTATGTCTGTATAAATATATATGATTTTAATGCTTATGAGGAAATACAAATCAGTTTACCAAACAGAATTGGTTTCTCTAAGGAAAATTCGCAGCTCTGTTTTCTGCCCTGTTTCTGGGCTTTTCCAGTTGGATTTTGGATATTGGACCACCTTTGAATAAAAGAAAATTATCTAAGCTTCGCGTGGGCTGTAAGATCACCCAATTCTGACTTCTAGAACCCAAGATATGGCTCAAACAGTGATTCAAGTGCAAGCAATCCAATAAATCTGAATTTCCTTCAATTTAATCTCCAAATTAAGCTCTTTATTCCAATTCCTTCGAAATTTAGGAACTCCATGCTTCCTACAATAAAACATAAAAATCTATTAAATAAATATCCAATTCGATACAAAATATAATAAATATGAGAATAAAATCATCTAGAATATTTGTAAATATATACCCTATCATTAATATTTTAGATTATTATAAATAAAATTCTCACTTCAACATGATACTCCCTCCGTCCCGTTGGATTGTTAACATCACTTTTTGGCACGCTTTTTAAGACCTCTATAAAATATAGTTGCATGAGGTTTTTTTTTATAAAAAAAAATTCTGAATAAAAGTTTGATGTTTAAACTTTTATTCAGAAAAAAAATAAATTAAAAAAACATTATAGAACTATACTTTATAAGAGTCTCAAAATGCGTGCAAACAGTGAACGTTAACAACCCGGTGGGACGGAGGGAGTAATAAATAATGTGTAATTTTTCAACACATTTCTTACATGTATATAGAGGTTCGACAAATATAAATCATTCATCAAAGTTGACTATAATTATAGACAAGGGAATCCGGGATAGTATGATTGAAGTGCGGTATTTTTAGCAGATTGCCTATATTTGTTATTTTCGGTGTGCCAATTCACTTTTTAATTAAAGATTTTTTTCCTTTGTCAAAAAAAAAAAGAAGAAGAAGATTTTTTTCCGGTTGGAGTTGCTCAAATTTTATTTCAATATCGTGTCATTTTGTTCTGTACATTATCCTCCTTCAAGTTTCCTCGACTCTCCTCAACTGAGTTACTGAATTCTGCAACTGCCGTCGTGATGTCCTCAATTAGGTCCACAATCACGCCATCCACGCCCATCAAATGTTGCACGTAAACCACCTTTGACACGTTACTGCAGCAATGTAGTCAAGGTTTTAGATTATAAATGCATCATAGATGTTACTAAGTTTGTAACCAAGTTTATAAAAATCAGAAATCTGTTCGACTAGTCGTTTTTAACGTCCAAGTAGTCAGTAGAACTCAGACGCAGACTCAGTTAACTGATTTTTACAACACTTTTTCTAAGTATGAATAGCTAAAGGATATTTTACTTTAGTTGACCATAGGTTATGAGAGAGAGCTTGGAATTGTCCTTGATTTCAGTGACTACTCCTGGATTTCTTAAGACGGCTCTGACTTCTGAAACAATACCATCTAAGTTGTGTTCCCGGCATAACTTTATGGCCTCATCCAGAGAGTTTCTCCTTGTATCAGCATATATTTCAGATCCTCCATTAGTGATAAACAAAACCTAGGATTTTAATTACATAAAGCAACAAGAATATTTGTTACCAATAATTGAACGTAATTACGGGGCGCTTGTAACTTGTATTTAGAAACTGTAGCTGCTACTCATTGATCATCTGATATATGTACTTACGGGGTAGGAAGTTTGGAGTTTCCTCAACAACAGGGCAGCATCGGGTTGAAAACTCGAGAATATTATGGGCCTTTCTTCGGCAGACCTGAATACCACCTGGTCCATTCATAACAGAGTACAATTGACATTACTGACAATAAACTCAAACTTAAGTTCCGCGATCAACATTAGGCTAGAAACAGGAAGCAGCTGGTGAACCTCAAGAACTAGTTGTATAACACGAACGAGTTCGTGTTCCTTGTAGACTATCTTGTTGTCAAACTTGAGTTCAATATTGAACCCTAAAGAATGAGTAACATCCTGAAACACTTGTTGCAATGTACAAAGATGATCATCCGTTTCGACCTTCCACTCAAAGATTCTGCCATCTTTTATCTTTCTCAACAGAGGCTTACCAACCTGTTTTCAGAACACAAGGACAAACTAAGAAATGTATAAAACTGATTGTCAAGTCACCCCTGAAAAAAATCTTGTTACATTTGCTGGCTCCCTTTGGGGTCCATAGGAAAGAAACTCTGCTAAAGTGAGATCGGTCGCTCTCTTCTCTGTTATTTCACCCTGAAATGGCGGAAACAATATGAATAGAAGACAACAGGCGTGAAGTTTAATAAGAAATGGAAGATCATGATCTGGTGAATAACCTGCATATTTTTGGTAAAGATGAAGTCGTCGTGGAAAATGACTGGACAGTCGTCTATGGTGACCTGTAAATGAAATGGGTGCTCTTCTTTATGTGATTAATCTTCAGCAGCAAGAAAATGAAGAAGAAAAACATCGAAACTGGAAAATGCAAGAGGCATAAAATGGAGGAAATATGTTTGCATAAGCAACAAACATATATATATTCAATGATCAAACCAGCGATCTTGTAGACCCAACAATTTATCATGAATAACATACAAAGTTGGCAGATAAATTTATTCTAGAATCTAGCAGAAGAAGAATTCAATGACCTGGACGTCGAATTCAATAAAATGGAGATTGAAATTTCCAGCAGCATTTAAAGCAACAAGGGAATTTTCCTTGATGAATTTCATACGCTTGTTAGACGACTGCAACAAATTCATGCCGCTTCCTCTGTGTCCAATCACCATCATTTTTGATGCAGCTTTAATTCTCCCCTTTTTGTTTCCCCCCTCTTGTTCCTTGTCAGTTTCAGAACCTATACATGTAAACGTAAACACATACTCAAGAACAATGGAGTTACGATTAAATTAATAAGATGGAGGAGATTGAATGCCAAAGACCACTGGAGATTGAATAACACGCAGCAGCAGCAGCAGCAAATTTATCTACAACATCTTCATCCAGATTATAGGGATCGATATCTGCAATGTTTACGTTTCTTGGCTCTGCCATGCCTCTTATTTATTTCCTTCAAATTTCTGTAATAATAATGATGATGAATTAATAATCAGACAGGTCTTTCTCTAGAATTAACAAAAGGAAAAACCTCCGCCGGCAGGCAGACTATATATAGTAATGAACGGATTAGTAGCTGACAAACAATTTTTTAAAATTTAAATACATATGTAAAGGAAGAAAAGACTTCATGTGCATGGTGCATTCTTTCACGCTCACCTAATTTTAGATTTTTACACTCTTATCTCGTATTTTTAGTGTATGGATTAGAAATTTAGTCGATTGGAATTATTAATCGAGCTTTATTCCTCTCGGTTAACTGCTCCATCTAATGTCGCCTTCTGGAATGTCTGATTCCTTTAATCTAACTTCGTCAGAATTTTATAGAAATCCCAAAATCTCACCCACTGACTCAGTTCCTACACTTCTCTGTGTAATTGTATACATACTAAAATCTTATACACTGCGGAGTGCATACTCATCCTGTTCATTAGTTTTCATGTCCTGCTGGGCTTTGGATCACTTTGGAACTTTATTTTAACATCTGTGAGATCTTCATAATATTTATAAATTATAAACGAGTTAAAGCTGAATTTGAGCTAAACAAGTTGTTTCTTGAGTCGAATCCAAATGGTAACATTTGGTATCTCTCAAGAAAAAAGATTTTTGTCATCAGCAGCTTCTGCTGCGTATATGTTTCTTGACTGTATAAAATTTCTCCTCTTCAGCTGATATAACTTGTAAGCTGCTTCTGTTTACATAACTACTGAGTGAAGACGGAACCTTTGCTTCTGGGTATTCTCTCTACCCTGATTTATCTAATTAAAAAGGTTTAAGCCAAAGTTAGCAAAATCACCTCTCACTGTGCAAACAGCAGCTACTCATTATTAGTATCAAAATTATCTTCTTGTCTTCTTTTTTCTCTTAAATTCTCTCCCCATAGCTTAGCCTCTGCAACAGCTCGTTCTCTTTCCAAGTCCCGGTTTAGGGTCCTGGCAGTTTCTTTTGGAGAGTCATCTTTCTCAGAACCTTCCAAGTCCCATTTAAGGCCCGATCCTCCCCCCATATCATTCCTTAAGAATCTTCCACTACCTCTGTTATTTTTTTCATCTCTATCTCCATTTAATCTGTAGCCATGTCCAGGCACTGAGCTAGAGTCATAGGCCTGGTTCGCAAGATAAGATAAGGCAGTTACAACATCCCCAATTAGAGGCCGAGCAGCAGCCTGTTCTTGGATGCACATGGATGCTACAGCTAGAGCCTGGTATAGCCCTCGCATTGGATACTGACCTTGAAGCCTTGGGTCAGCCAATTTTGCAAACCTTCTGCGGTCATTGAACAAAGGTCTTGCCTGCAGATACATAACATCGACAACAAGTTAACATCCTCCAGTACCGAGAGCTCGACTAGGTAACTAAAAAGACTAGGCTACATGGATTACCCATGTGACAAGGTTCTGTTGTCCTTGTGGTTGAGTACTGTCAATTGCTTTACGTCCAGTTATAAGCTCCAAGAATACTACACCGAAACTGTAGACATCAGATTTCACTGTCAATTGTCCAGTCATGGCATACTCAGGAGCACAGTAACCGTAGGTTCCCATCACCCTAGTAGAAACATGAGACTTATCTCCGGTAGGTCCAAGCTTTGCAAGTCCAAAGTCAGAAAGCTTTGGGTGAAATTCTTCCTCTAATAAAATATTGGATGATTTGAAGTCCCTGTAGATAACTGGAGGACTGGCCTTGTCATGGAGAAACTCTAAACCTTTGGCTGCACCTGCCGCAATCTTCATTCGCGTGTTCCAGTCTAGAGGTTCTTTATCTGGCGGAAGATCTGCCACAAAAAATTAGGATATGTAAATAAGGTTTAGCATGGCAGGTGACCTGAATTACTCATAATATGGAAGGGAATAATCTCTTCGCACACAATAGATAGCAGAACGAGGTGATTTCTCATAACAAGTATATGCAGAGTTTCAAACCTGTATATATTCCTACCCCCCCCTTTTAATCTATCCTTGGGCTGTAAAAAGGGGAGGGCACTACTATCAAGTATCAACCGACTTATAGAAGTACTGAGCAGTGAATCAGTGAGTGTACTAAGATTTAGAAAGTGTGGTTTTTCCTTATCTTGTTCCTCGAAATTTACTGTAGAACACGAAACAACTATGAAAAAGCTGCATAATGAAGTTAAACTTAAAATTTATGCTTCTACCGGGGTGATATTTTATATTGATCACATGTATCATAGTCCATAATAGCACTTAAAAGTGCAAAACACCAATTCCGAGCACAATTTATTTAAAATATATCATTCTTATATCAAACAAACAGCGTCTTACATTACATATTCCCTCCAACATAATTTTGAAAAAACCTGGAAAGAAGAAATATTAATCTACTTCGAAAGTTTTACCATGAAGGTGGTCTTCCAGTGATCCCAATGGCATAAACTCGTAAACTAGAAGCCGTTGATCCCCATCAGCACAGTATCCAATCAAATTGACAAGGTTGGAGTGGTGCAGAAGGCTAAGCATCAGAACTTCAACAAGAAATTCTCTGTTGCCCTGAAGTCCATCTCTATCCAATTGTTTTACAGCTACAACCTGTTTAGCACAATCACGATTCTCTCAGAAAAGATACATTTGAGGAAAAAACAACTAATTTCCACCCTGATTAGTGTAAACCAAGCACCAAGGTTTTATATTCATGTGAATGTGGCTTTTCAAAAAATTCAAGAAAATACATATATTTTTCGAGAACTAATTTTAATACGAATTGCATTTATTATTTTACTTTACTTTTATAAATTTTTAAGCAATTCCCTAAGTTAATCCTCAAGCACTAGCCACATATAAATTAAATACAAAGTGTAAGTGCATAGAGTGCAGTTTACTCTGTATTATATGAAACAAAATTTCAGGTTGGGTTCAGGTACACGAGGTCAACCCGAACCCGACCCGAGTTTTTCGGGTAAAAAATTACCAAACCCGACCCGAAATATAAAAACCTTGACCCTAATTCGTACTTATTCGAGTCGGTTTCATGTCAGTTTTGTCATGCTATACACGAGTACTCTTCAATTATTCAAACTTTCTGACGCGGACGAATATAAGAGTGGTGAGATTCGACACGGTGTTCTGTTCGTTTACTAATTAGTCAGATTCTCTTCAACCTGATATCTCAGATTATATTTCCAGCCTTACATCTAGTTGGCACCAAAAGAAGAATAGTGAGATCCACATCAAATGCAACATTATCTACTAAAATGTCTAAGCAGAACATACTAGTAACATTAACATAAAGAAGTCCCTGTAAGATATGATCAGAATAGTTTGCACTTCATATTATATGCACTTCCAATGTTGCTATATATATTCCCATCTTGATCTTTAAATTGGTTGAGATACTCATATGAGAAAAGCTGATGAAATGTTTTATGGATCATAGGTCTAAAGTGCACAAAGAATATATATAATCTTCTAAAAGTCCAGACATAATAAAAGGGCATCCGAGTTCATTACTTAACTACTAAAGTCACTGACTTAACATTGAACTTAGGACTAAAGCATTTCATTATGTATAAATGCCTTTATACTCTGAAATTTATATTTCTTGTAGCAAAGCTTCTAAATTTATTAAACATGAATGAGAAAAAGAAGATTATGACAGCACGTACAACTAATTATCTGATTTTTTTTAATGGCTAACAAAGTAAACAGTACAAGCGGCATTACTGAAAGTAAGTGCACCTGCTTAAAGAAGAGAGCCATCAAGGAGAAAGGAAATGAAATTGGGGAAAGAGGACTCAAACTATTTTGTTTGATCATACAGTTCAAGGGCGATAACAATTATGTGAACGTAATTCAAATAGACGGGCTATTGATGGCACAAAATGTTTGACGATGCATATAAACTGACTATAAGTATAAGACATTCACAGAATTACAGTCATGTTTCCTTAACTATCTATTACGGTAAAATGTTTCCTTAACTATCTATTACGGTAAAAAGACAGTTTACCTGACCGGTGGTTTGAAGCCTTCCTTTGTAAACACGGCCGAATCCACCTTCCCCTATGAAGGACTCGGGCCTGAAATTATTTGTTGCAGCGGCAAGCTCGCGAAAAGTAAATGTCTGTGCTGCAATTTGAGCGTCAGCTAGTTCCTTGAGACCTGGTTGTTCCCTCTTTCCACCAACATTGCTTCTAGACTTAAACCTATCTGCTCCTGCAAGTTTCAACACATAAGCAGTATAGATCCACATTTCAACGTTTAAAAAAAACGATCTTTCTCTAAAATTGCAATATAATCGCGGATGACAAAGTCAGGCCTGTCCAAATTACAGCAACATATCTCCGAATATCAAATAACGAGCTTAGCAAAACTAACACATCCCAAGAACCAACTCAGTCAACCCAAGTCTGAAATAATAAAATTTGATAGCTCAAAACTCTTTACCAGCTAAAGAAACAGAAACCACTTTAGTCAGATATAACTATCAGTCAAAAACGGAACAGGGTCTTACACCATAGTGAGAGAAAAGTTAATCTGATAGGTTGATCCATTAAAATGAATGGAAAAGTTCAGCAAAAACAAAAAACAAAAAACAAAAAAAAAAACCAGATCGAATGAATGAATGGAATACATGTACATACACAAGCAAACAACACAAGCTCAAGAAAAGCAACAAAAAGACAAGGAAACAAAGTAACTAACCAGAAGCTAATCTGGAAATGTTGTTGGAGAGTGCAGGATGAGTATGAGTCTCTTTGTGATGATTTGAGTGTTTTTGAGGATTCAATGACTCCTCTTCCTTTGAATCAAAACATGGAAAACAACCCATTTCACTCGTACAAACCTATATCAATATATCAATCAGTTCTGTCATATAATCTTGCAAAAAAAATCAGAAGAATCCATGGATTCTTTCTTCTTGTTGTGAATAGAGAGAGGTGATGCAGAAGATAAGGTTTATTCCATGAACGACGAAGCAAAGTGAGGATTGAGATTGGGAGACACTTGCAAGATTCACAAGATTATCATCACATGAAATAGAATAGATTATAAAATAAGTAAGTGGTACTGCTAGTGGACTTTCTGACATAGCCGGCTTTGCTTCCTCTTCATTACATCTAGTAATGGTTGTTTTGGACATACATTTTTTTTATGATTTTAGAATTTATTTTTAAAATATATATATATATATATTAAAACAAAAAGTTTAGATATAAATATTAAGTATGTATTTTATATCTGTTATTTGCTAAAAAAAACAAAGGCATACTTTAAAAAGAAATATATAATATTAATATTTTTTATAAATAAATCTTTATTTTTATAAAAAAAACAAAACCATACTTTAAAAAGAAATGTTATTTCCATAGCAGATTTTTTATATTCAGGACCGGAAAGATATGAAAACAGCTATGGACATAGCATTTCTCTTAAAAAGACAGCTTCTTTTAATTAATACATCACACATTGCACTTCTTTATTTTTGATAAATTCCAATGTTGGTTTTTCACGGGGTGATATATTTATTTGAGACTCGGTCTCGTGATTTACAAAAGTTTTGAGTGTTAGGGTGTTATATTTTAGGAAGAGGTTTGCACAATTCTCTCTTCTTCCACGTCTTCATCCTTGCAATTCGTGAAAGTGAGGGTTCCTAATTTCTTCAATTGTTTCCTCTATCGGATTTTACTATCTATAATGGGTAATGTTTCGGTACGTCTGATGTGAAGAAGGTTATGAACTAAAATATTGTAGTAATATTGTATCACACATCCTTTTAATTATTGTGCACTATGCTGGGAGTTTTCACGGGAACAATCTCACTGCTTTAAGAGTAGGGGCAGGATCAGAGCTCGTATGGTATGGTATAATATATACTTATTTGATATAATATCTTGATCTTATTTTTAAAAATTTTCCCAAGATGAATTTATCTCATATTTGATATAAAATAAACTTGTTCAATTTGATTAGAGACATCAAATTGAATATTAAAATGCTATACGTAGGTTTGCCACGGGCACTAAAATCCGGATCTTAACCACAACAACAATAATAATGAATAAATTGATATAATGTTATAGGATTAAAACAATTGGTGGAATATTGGCGGGAAAATTAGAAAGTTAGTTACATTTAGTTACATTTCATTTTCAGCTATAAATACCAGGAGTTGTAAGCATTCAAAACAATCTGAAATATTAATGAAATTTCTCTGTTTTCTCATCTCTCTCTGTTCCTTGCTGTTACAATTCAGTTACAATTAGGGTTCGATATCATAAAGGTTGATTCAACCTTTATCATTGGTATCAGAGCGCTTCTTTCCTCTGGTTTTCTCCTTTCGAATTTGCTTGTTGTTTGCCTTTGTTACACTGGCTATAACGCGCAAAGGATCCGCCATGGATGAGTCTTCGAAGCTTGTTCAGCAGAAACTGGATTCTTATGTCCAGAAACAAGATGCGACGAATCGTAAAGTAGATGATACTTTGGTGAAGTTGTTGCATTCTATTGATGAAATCAAGTCGCAATTGACAGGTCCAAGCTCTTCGCAGAGACCTAATGTGCGGATCATATCAGGTCAGACTGGGACTCCAGAGAATCCTGGTGATTCAGGTATCTGATCTCTCAAGTATACTCCTAAACTTGATTTTCCTAAATTCGATGGATCTAATCCAAGAATGTGGATCAAGAAGTGTGTTCGATATTTTGAGCTGTGTAAAATACCGAATGATCAAAAAGTAGAGTTAGCATATCTACACATGCTTAATAAGGCAGAAACATGGGCGTCTAGCTACTTATCAAATAGGAGATCTGTAGATTGGGATGACTTTATCATTGACCTAATTGCAAGATTTCGAGATGATGGACCAGGTAAAATTGTTGAGCAATTTAATAAGCTGCAACAACAAGGTCAGTTGGAGGATTATGTTGATGAATTTGAGAATGCTAGGTCACTAATGATGCAGAATAATCATATATTGCCTGAATCAAATCTGTTAGACAGTTTTATTGGGGGATTAAAAGCTAGTATTAAGCCTTTTGTTCGAGCTTTTAAGCCTACAACTATAGCACAGGCTGTTGAATATGCTAGGTTGAAAGAGGAATCTAGTGGTACAGGTTTTAAGTCTGCCAAGTTTTCACCTGTTCATTCTGCTCCACCTTTGCAATCTGTGCCTTTATTAGCCAACACTCAACCACCAGTCTTGCCCACACCTACTGCCAAGAGCACTCAGATTGTTCCTCATAAATCTGCTAACACTAGACCTGCTAAGTACATTCTAGCTGATGTAAGGGCTGAGAAAATAGCTAAGGGCCTTTGTTACTATTGTGATCAAGCTTATGAAAGAGGTCATAAGTGTAAGTTCAAAGAACCTCAGTTATTCACAGTAGAGGTGCCAGGTGGAGAAATTGAATTGTTGGACACAGACAGTGAGCCTGATCTAGTGATAACAGATGAGTTAATTGAACCCTGTATCTCAGTAAATGCTCTGTCTGGCAGCCAGACCTTTCAAACAATGAGGCTCAAGGGCATTACTAAGGGGTTGCCTGTCCATATATTGGTGGATTCAGGAAGTACTCATAATTTTGTGGATTTGGCTTATGCTAAAAAATTGGGGTATCACATAGAAGAAGTTACAGCTCAGGCAGTCACTGTAGCTGATGGGAATCATATTGTTTGTAAACATAAGTGCTCACACTTCAAATGGGTCATGAATGGTACAGAGTTTATCACTGAAGTTTTATTAATTCCATTGGGCAGCTGTGATATGGTTCTAGGTATTCAATGGTTGTCTACTTTAGGCTCAGTGCAGTGGGATTTTAAGAACCTACAGATGGATTTCATTCTGCATAATAAGCCAATTTCATTGAAAGGGATTCCACAAAAGAAGTTGAAAGTGATTGAGGGTCAGCCTTCCATCAAAATGCTGCTCATTGTTGTTTGTTGCAGCTGAAACAAGCCCCTTCTACTTCTTTACTGGAAAAACAGGTTGACCAGTCAGATTTTCAGGAATTGCAACTCTTAAAACAAGAGTTTGCTTCTGTCTTTGAAGAGCCTGTAGGATTACCCCCTAATAGACCTACATTTGATCACAGAATACCCTTGGCACCAGGAGAAGGTCCTGTTAACATCAGACCTTATAGGTATCCTTTAAAACAAAGGGATGTTATTGAACAACTAGTCTAGGAGATGTTGGATAGAGGGATTATTTAAGATAGTTGTTCTCCTTTTGCTTCTCCAGTGGTGTTGGTGGGTAAGAAGAATGGTACATGGAGATTGTGTATTGATTACAGGGAATTAAATAGGAAGACTATTAAGGACAAGTTTCCTATCCCTGTTATTGATGAATTGATTGATGAACTGGCTGGAGCACATATTTTCAGTAAACTAGACTTAAGAGCTGGTTATCATCAGTTAAGATTACATTCTGATGATGTCTTCAAGACTGCTTTTAAGACACACACAGGCCATTATGAATTTTTAGTAATGCCTTTTGGGCTTACTAATGCTCCTGCTTCTTTTCAGAGTTGGATGAATTCAGTTTTTAAACCACTTTTAAGGAAGTGTGTCTCGGTCTTCTTTGATGATGTCTTGGTTTACAGTAAAAACCTTTCTGATCATTGGAACCATTTGAGAGAAGTCTTCAAGTTGATGCAATCTAACCAAATGTATGCCAAAGCTAGCAAGTTTTCTTTTGCTGTTCAAAAAATTGAGTACTTGGGGCACTTCATTTCTGCTAAAGGAATAGAAACAGACCCTCAGAAGCTGACTGCAGTCACCAGCTGGCAGGTCCCTAGCAATGTTAAGGAATTAAGGGGGTTTCTTGGATTAGCTGGATATTACAGAAAATTTGTGAGAGGCTTTGCTGTTATTAGTAAGCCTTTGACAGACTTACTTAAAAAGGGTGGGTTTGAATGGTCCCCTCAAGCTCAAAAAGCATTTGACAGTCTCAAGATAGCTTTGACTTCTGCACCAGTTTTAGCTGTCCCAAATTTCAATGAACCTTTTGTCATTGAAACTGATGCATCCAAGACAGGGATTGGAGCTGTTTTAATGCAAAATGACCATCCCTTGGCTTTTATCAGCAAGTCTTTAGGGCCAAAATGGCAGAAGTTGTCAGTGTATGAGAAAGAACTCTTAGCTATTGTCTTCTCTGTGCAAAAATGGGAACAGTATCTGTCAAGTGGTCACTTCATTATAAGGACTGACCAGAAGAGTTTAAAGTGGCTTTTGCAGCAGAAGGTATCCACCCCATTTCAACAATTCTGGCTGTCTAAACTATTAGGTTTTGACTATGAAATCCAATATAAGAGTGGCAAAGAAAATGTGGCAGCTGATGCTTTATCCAGGGTTCAAGGATCTGAATTAATATGCATGGCCATTTCAGTAGTATGTTCAAATCTACAGGATTTAATCAAAGCTAGCTATGCACAAGATGCTGATATCCAGGTGATTTTTCAGAAATTTGCTAGTTCACAGGACATTAGCCCTTATTCTATTCAGCATGGACTGTTGAGAAAGAAGGGTAAGATAGTAGTTGGTCATGTTGTAGATCTGAGGTCCAAAATTATTCTCTGGCATCATTCAACCCCTGAAGGTGGACATTCTGGGAGGGACTTGACTCTCAAAAGGGTCAAACAACTCTTTTATTGGAGAGGAATGACTGCTGATATTAGGCAATTGGTCAGAAATTGTCAAATTTGCCAAAGCAACAAAAGTGATTTGGCTGCTTATCCAGGACTCTTGCGACCCCTTCCAATACCTACACAAATATGGACAGATATTTCTATGGATTTCATCACAGGTCTGCCAAAATCTGGGGGTAAAACAGTTATTTTTGTGGTGGTGGATAGATTGAGTAAATATGCCCATTTTATGGCATTGTCTCATCCTTTTACAGCTGTAGATGTGGCTCAATGCTATCTTGATAATGTTTTTAAGTTGCATGGATGGCCTCAATCTATAGTTAGTGATCGAGACAGTGTTTTTTTAAGCACATTTTGGCAGAGTTTGTTTGCTATACATGGGGCTGAGTTCTTGCTGTCATCAGCTTACCATCCAGCTACAGATGGACAGACTGAAGTAGTTAATCGATGCTTGGAATGTTATCTGAGGTGTATGTGTCACCTGAATGAGAAGGACTGGAGTAATTGGTTGCCCTTATCAGAGTGGTGGTATAATACCCACTTCCATACTTCCATTCAAATCCACCCTTTTTAAGTAAGTCTGTCAAAGGCTTACTAATAACAGTAAAGCCTCTCAAATGACCCCATATGAGGTGGTGTATGGTCAGTCTCCCCCTCTGCATCTTCCTTATTTGGCTGGGGAAGTTGCCAATGCAGCTGTTGATAGAAGTCTGCAAGCAAGAGAACAAGTGATTACAGAACTAAGGCTGCAGCTTAGCAAGGCTCAGTCCAGAATGAAGAGTCAGGCTGACAAGCATAGATCTGATAGAGTCTTTGATAGTGGAGACTGGGTTTGGTTGAAATTGAAGCCCTATAGGCAACAATCAGTTCAAGTACGAACCAATAATAAGCTTTCAGCTAAGTTCTTTGGGCCATTTCAGATAGTTTCTTGTATTGGCAAGGTTGCTTATAAGCTGAGGTTGCCAGAATCTGCTACAATACATGATGTATTTCATGTATCACAGCTCAAGAGGTTTTATGGGGAATTGCCGGTCACTTCTACACTGCCAAGTTATATGGTGACTCCTACTCAGGCAAAAACACCTGCTGCTGTGTTGGACAGGAAGGTTTACAAGGTTGGTAATAGGATGGTGATTCAGTTGCTCATCCAATGAGAAGGGTATCCCAGCACTGAAGCTACTTGGGAAGAGGCTGAAACGTTTCAACGTCAATTTCCTGATTTCCAGTTGCTTTGATCTTGCATATGCCTTGAGGACAAGTCATTCTTAAGGGAGGGAGTTATGTTATAGGATTAAAACAATTGGTGGAATATTGGCGGGAAAATTAGAAAGTTAGTTACATTTAGTTACATTTCATTTTCAGCTATAAATACCAGGAGTTGTAAGCATTCAAAACAATCTGAAATATTAATGAAATTTCTCTGTTTTCTCATCTCTCTCTGTTCCTTGCTGTTACAATTCAGTTACAATTAGGGTTCGATATCATAAAGGTTGATTCAACCTTTATCATTGTTTGTACCCAAATTTTACAAGCGTCAGGACATGACGTGAACAGCAATGACACGACGGGAAGTACTTGCGACAAGACATGTACTGGCAGATGTGGATAAGCACGAAGACCAAGTCCTAACAAACCCACCTATTTAGGAGGAGAGTTCAAGCAGTAGTTGGAGAAGTGCCACCAAAATAGCAAGGAGCTAACATGCACGTGGAGCAAGACAAAGAGAAAAAATAGGAGTTATAGGAGGAAGTGGACTCTGGGTAGTAGGCTTATATATAACACTTGAGCAGATAGAAGAAAGACAACTACGACCTAATATTCTAACCTATCAAGATTATCAGCCTATACACTCAAATTACCTACACACATGTGCCTACATTCATTTACTGAGAAACAAGCTAGTAACTTGAGCTATCTACAAATATCATCCTATCAAATTAAAGTTACGTAGCATACATTTTTCTTGAATGACCAACACACTTTTACAAACCCACTCCTTCATCTTCTACCCCCAGATCATTCACTTTCTTATGTACAGACCCCAAGACCAATCCTCATACACATACAGGTACATACACTAACGCACAACGGTTTTATCTTCTCCATTCTCTATCAACAGATTCTACGTCTTCATCTACCTCAAATCATTCTGACGACGGGTGCACACTGTTGTCGACGTGCGCACGCTGCTGCCGGACGGGTGATGTTTCTGGAGCCGACGACTGCATTTTCTTTTACTTGTATCTCGTATATTTCATGATTGTAAGCTCATACTTCATCATTATAGTGGAAACTTTGGCTGGGACATTCCCACCCGCGGTTTTTAACCTTTTACAAGGGGTTTTCCGCGTCACCAAAATTGCTTGTGTTCTTGTCTCTTATTTTCTTTTCGATATTTTTTCATTCGATCTACTAAATATTCATACATAAAAACACATACTCCATTGTTATAGAAATTAAATAGGCTTGGCTTTTAACCCTGCAAATTTTGGTAAAAACAATTGGCGCCGTCTGTGGGAAACTAGCGAAGCACTTACATGATTTCTATGACAATGGAGTTCACGTCGACGCGCATATTAATCAGTTCAAAAGATGCTGCAAGAGACAGACGACATGATACACTAGTTATACGTTCATATATCACATCACCATGTGTTGTGAGAGGAATTGATACAACACCCCCAGAACCGTATTGCACAATTATAGGGATATCTGTTACAACTACGAAATTCACGGCTAGCTCTTAGGGGCTACCGTTGACATAAACTAAGAAAACAAATGAGAAACAAGTGTGTTTAAGGGCTGAGCTTGCAAAGAACCAAACAACGAGTCCGGAATTATGGAATTCCGTCCTGCAATTGCCCGGAAATATCTATCACAAAGGTTACACGTGCCTCTCTTTAGAGTGTAGAACTCGTGAATATGATTCTCGTCCCTTTGCAAGGTGCCTACATACCCTATATTTATAGGGATCAAGCCCATGTAGTTCTTGATTTAGGACTCTGAAGAGATAAGCTCTTATCCCCTCTAGTTTAGGATAAAACAGCCTTCTTTCAGTAGTTATCCAGCGGTATCCCACTCCAAGTAGGTCACTTGAAGCCTTCATCTTGCAGGATTATCCGAATTTATATGAATTATCTCCCCTTGATTGTAATTATCTCCGTAATGCACGTATTTATCTCTTAATTCGTAGATAAATAATAGCTGATACACTCCCAATATGTCTCCAATTCGCCCTCCTAGAAACAAGGAAGAAGAGTCCTGGTTGGAGTCTGCCTGCCATTCTGCCCAGGCGGCGGAAGCCCTGCCAACGGCATCCCCTAGCTGCAGCCCCATAACTGCAAGCCAGGATGCACTTAGCGGTAACCCCTAGCAGCGGTAACCCCTAAAGCGCCTTCAGGTGCAACCCCATTCTGATGGTAGCCTTCACTATGCTTCCAGTGTAAGTCCATACACCTTCTTGTACACCTTCAATGATCCACCCAGCCATGGTGAAGCCCATTATTCATAACCAAATGATTCCAATAAGCCTAGGTGAAGCCCAAATAACACGATGGGCTATAAAATAAGCCCAGGGAGATTTTATGGCACAACAACTACCCCCCGGTTCCTTGAAGTATTAAATACGAGAGGAACCTAAGAACGGTAACCCTCAATCATCCAGCTGCAAGCCCTTAAATTATGTCAGAAATTAATCGTAAATTACTTCTAAGCTTACGTGGGCGTAGCCCGGTGTAAGAAACAAGAAATAATTCAGACATAATTCCCTCACATAATTATAAAACCAATTATATTAATTCGGTGCAACCACCACAAGCCTTAAATATTTATCCCGAAATAATAAAAATTATTTTCCAAAAATATGTCCAAGCTTCCACAGTTTTATTCCAACTTTCTAGCTTCCCGCGTATGCCATGTCAGTTTGTGATAAGGCTAATCCCAAAGATTTCGGGGTTTAATTTAAATTCAAATTGGTTTGAATTGCAACAGAAAATCCCTAATTAGGTGGCGCAGCCGTAGAGTCCTAGCCTGCCTCTACCTCTTCAGCCACCCACCTAGGCCTCGGGAATCCCTGCGTCATCAAAGCCTTCTCCACGCCAAGCCAGTCACGGCACGCCACCTGGCGCAGCTGTCCCCCACTTCCCACAGCTATATATACACTCACACTCAGCCTTGTTTCACTTTTCTTTTATCTCTCAAACACTTCACTCCACACTCTCTCCTCCGACCGAAGCACTTCCAGGCGCACATTACTCTTTCTCACCGGCGTTCACTTCCCCGTCTCCGTTTCCAACTTCCGACTAAAGGTATGCTCTCCTTGAGCCTTCGTTTTTTCTTTTATTTTTCTTTTGCACCATGTCTGCAACTTAATCGTTTATATGATCCATGCCTATTTGCCTCTTTTTCTCTCAACTGTTCACCTCGGTATGCGTGCACACACCTACATTTGCCTTGCTTGATGTTATTATGCCCGATTGAACTGCTAATTTGCTCTGCATGCCAGTTATAATTAAGCATGTACACTTATCCTTTGAATATGCACACACCACTGGTTTTAATTGACTCCAATTAGGCCCTGATTGTTTCCCAACTGGGTTATCGCCCTTGATGATGTCGCATTACTTTGGGGCCACGATTGCAGCCCTAGATTGTAAACCCTAGGTTCCCAATCGCCTCCAGGGGGAACCCCTCTTTCACAATCGAACCCCTGTTTTTGTGCCCTTTATCTGTTGTGAACGTATTGTTTGTGTGATTTGCTTGCCACACTCGTTTAGCTGGTATCTTAGGATTGTGATTGGGCGTTGATTGTTGTGGTTGAGATTAGGGTTAGGATTAGGCTTCCCACTCCGGGTCCCTTGTCGGGCTTCCCGAAGAAGATGAACCGTCCTCCGTGGCCCGTGCCACCTCCGGTGAGGGATGTAGTCCTCTTACACCTCAGGGCCCCAACTGAAGCCTTTTCATTCCTTCCTCACACCCGTAGGGCTCCACCCTTGCAGCCCAGTCTTCCGCAAACCCTTTCTCCTTCTTCCTTTTTGTTTTTCTTTCTCTCGCCCGCTCCTCATCTTGCTGTGTCCTTTCGTTAACCCATCCTTTCCTGTTGTAGATGTCTCAAGGATCCATGTCCTCACACTCTTCTCAGTCTGCCACCAGCAAGGCTCCCGTTGTTGCGGTTGACACGGGATCCTCCTTTAGCCAGGACCTTCAACCTGCCCGGCCCAGCTTAGGGGTTAGCTCCAGGACCCGCTCCAGGCGCAATTTGGTGGTGAAGGAGCTCAACTGGACCACCTCTGAGTCCAGTAAGGCGGATGGGACCTCGGGCCTCCCGCTGGACCCTGCTGCTGAAGCCCTCGAGGGGAGCCCCGAGGAGACTGAGCGGGAGGCTGAGGCTTCCGTGGAGGTGATCGAGCCTCCAGCTGTAGTCCTGGCCTGCGAGCATATGGACTCCATCATGACTCCTGTTCGGCTGCAGTCCCTATTGGAGTCCTGCAACCCTGGCTGCACCTTGGGGATCCCGAAGCCAGGAGAGAGGTGTCACCGCTTTGACACCCTCAAGCCAGGCACTGGCTACCCTAAAGCCGTGCTTTCCGCCCAGTTCTTCAGGCTGGGTTTGTCTCTTCCCCTCCATCCTTTCATCCTGGAGGTCTTGGACTTCTATGAGGTCTCCCCCATGCAGCTCACCCCCAACTCCTACCGCATGGCGGTCTGCCTCTACATCCTCTATGACATCCACCATGGGGTGAGGATGTCTGCTTTGGAGTTAGGCTGGTTCTTCCAGCTGAAACTTACTGGCAGGACCCCAGGGTTCTTTTACCTCACTGCCTGGAACACCCACCACAAGAAGGGCATCAAGGGCAACCGCCAGTCGATGTCGGACTGGCAGAAGCTCTTCCTTTACTGCTATGACTGCCCAGTCTACAGGAAGGACTTCAATCTCTCCCCCAGTAAGCCAGCTTTTCCTTAACCCATTGTCCAGTTTAGCCCTTTAGGGTTCCCGTTTAGCTTCCTTATGCTTGTATTTGTTGTAGACATGCCAGTGCAGACTCCTCTGGCGGGAGAGTCCCTTGAGAGGGCCAAGCATGTGTTGGGGCTATCCACCGGGCTAGGTGATGGCTCCAGCCTGCTTACTCCAGAAAATCTGGAGAGGCTCGGTTTTTCCACCACGGTGGTGGATGCATCCCCCGTTGACGAGGGGGGTGCAGATGTAGAGGCGACGGGAAGCCCAGGTTTCCTCTTAGCTTGTACTTTTGAACTTACTTTCCTGATATTCGCTTTATAAATTTCCCTCCTGCATGATTTGTGATATTTATGCCGTCTGCTATGCTTGCATCTCCCCATATTTCCGTATGTGTTTGCATATTATCTAATTGTTTCTCCTTGTTTCTTTCTGCAGATATGGCTTCCAACATTCCCAAATTCATCAAGCGCTCCACCAAGTACGAGGATCTGTTCGGGGAGGCCTCCGATTCTCAGGCTCCCCTCTCTGCCAAGCCTCTCTCCCAGCTCCCTTCCCCCTCTTTGGAGCAAAAGAAGGCCTCCTCCGGGGGTCGCAAGCGGGACCCCTCTAAAGCTGTCGAGGCGGGGTCTTCAGCTGAAGGCCGCTCCAGCAAGAAGCCCAAGCTGGCCCTGGCACGCAATTCCCCTGCTCCTTCCTCCACTCAGAAGACTCAGCTCTTCCAGAGGATGCTCTCCGACCAGGTGTCTGAGGCCACCATCCGGGAGTGGGATAGGCTTTCCATTGCCGAGGCCACCCGAGACAAGATGGTGGCCAACGCCAAGAGCCTGTTCCTCGACCTAAAGATGGGGGAGCACGTCGCTGATACCGCCCGGGTGAATGAGACTATGAGGGCGGACCTGAAGCAAGCCAGGGCCGATCTGGCTTCCGCTGTCAAGGAGAGGGACACCTTCCGGAAGGCCAACCTCAAGTTCAAGGAGGCGGAGGGCGAAGCTCGGCGGCTGAAGGAGAAGGAGGACATGGTGAGGAAGGGCCTTGAGGAGGAGGTCGACGGCCTGCGGAGGCAAGTCAAGGAGCTGGAGCTACAGGTGAAAGGCCTTCAGGATGCGGCTGCCACCATGAAGGCTGGGAGGAAGGAGAGGGAGGCCACGATATTCGAGGCGGGGGTTGCCGCAGGCATCAAGGACTGCGTTAAGTCGGCCTACAGGTTCTTTCCTGAGAATGACTGGGCAAAGTTGGGGCCTGACGCTGCGGTGGCCCTGGAGGAAGCAAAGGCTGAAGCCGAGGCCGGCATAGATAAGGCCTTGGCTGCCTCTCAGGGTCTCTCCAGTGACGGTGGCGACAAAGGGGTTTCGGCCGAAGATCAGCCAAAGCCCGCGGAGCTGGTTTCTGCGGGTCTTGTGGTGACGCCCCCGGAAGGGGTTCCAGCCGTAACCCCGGCGGTAACCTCTCAGGACCCCCCGGCCATTGATGAGAAGGACTCCTCCTCCCCTGCTGCTCTTTGACCTCCTCTCCCCCTGTTCTAATCAACCCTTTTTTTTTTTAACTACGAATATTTTTGCTTGGCGCTTGTCGTCATGAATTGTTATTTTGATGAGGGTGCGGACTCCTCCGAAAGTCTCGCAAGATATTTTTTAATACTGCCAGGGCCTCCCCCTGTTGGTGTGGGGAGGAATTTCCTTTGCAGTACATATTAATTTTCCATGTAACTGCTTTTGCTTCTTCACTTGCGCGCATTGCTTGTACTTCTTCCACTATCGCTGTATATTCTTTAATATTACTGTGTTGGTCGCCTAACTCTTTCATGCAGGTAGAAAGGATGAATATAGGGGATAACCCTTGTAATGAAAGTGTACGCATTGTCCACCTTCTGGGGGGTTGCGACCCTTGAGGCTCTATTCTTCAAGGTCGTTTCCTTCCTTGCGGATGTATGCTGACGTATATGCTTGTGTTAACTCCCCAGTAGTATATATAAAAGCACTTGGTCTTTCCTTGTAATAATCCATTCAAGCACAATTGAATCTACTCTCACATGTGTAAGAATCTAGGGACACCATTGGGTGTAAGCCTTAAAATGACCCTTTGGTGTAAGCCTTTAGAGTAGCCTCCAAATATAAGTTTTGAGATAATTTTACAACGTAGGCCTTGTTATAATTCCTCCAACTAAGTTCCGAAGTAATCCCACGAAGTGAGCTTTTTAGTGATCCCACAAAGTTGGCCTTGTAATAACTTCACCAAGTAAGCCTTATGAGCCTGGATAGGCTTTAAACTCGAAAGCTGCGGTAAGCCTTCGGCCTTGAAAGCCTCGATGGGCTTTAAACCTTGAAGGGCTACCGCAAGCCCAACACCATGAAAGCTTGAAAAGCTTTAACCTTGAAAGCCTTGATAGGCTTGAAACCTTGAAAGCTTGAAAAGCTTTAGCCTTGAAAGCCTTGATAGGCTTGAAACCTTGAAAGCTTGAAAAGCTTTAGCCTTGAAAGCCTTGATAGGCTTGAAACCTTGAAAGCTTGAAAAGCTTTAGCCTTGAAAGCCTTGATAGGCTTGAAACCTTGAAAGCTTGAAAAGCTTTAGCCTTGAAAGCCTTGATAGGCTTGAAACCTTGAAAGCTTGAAAAGCTTTAGCCTTGAAAGCCTTGATAGGCTTGAAACCTTGAAAGCTTGAAAAGCTTTAGCCTTGAAAGCCTTGATAGGCTTGAAACCTTGAAAGCTTGAAAAGCTTTAGCCTTGAAAGCCTTGATAGGCTTGAAACCTTGAAAGCTTGAAAAGCTTTAGCCTTGAAAGCCTTGATAGGCTTGAAACCTTGAAAGCTTGAAAAGCTTTAGCCTTGAAAGCCTTGATAGGCTTGAAACCTTGAAAGCTTGAAAAGCTTTAGCCTTGAAAGCCTTGATAGGCTTGAAACCTTGAAAGCTTGAAAAGCTTTAGCCTTGAAAGCCTTGATAGGCTTGAAACCTTGAAAGCTTGAAAAGCTTTAGCCTTGAAAGCCTTGATAGGCTTGAAACCTTGAAAGCTTTCCTTCCCACCGGTGTAGCCAAGTTATCAAGTTGTGTTTACGAGTTTTAGTGTATTTAGCATTTTCGATTTCCAAATTTACTATAACTTTAAGCCGAATGAATAATGTTAATGATACGCCTACTACCCCCCGAGTTCTTTAGCATAATTTTAATTATGGTGGAGAACTAGATGCAATTGAAGCCCTAAATAATTTTTAAAGCATACATGAAGTATTCAATTAACAATCATGGTAAGCAAGCATACACAACATTTTCATAACGGAAAGCTGCGAAATTTTATTGAATCACATGGTAAAAATTGACATAGCATAATATTGGGGGGTGTAACGACACTACCCCCCGAGCATCCTAGCAAATAAAGCAAATAGTAGCCTGATAATTTTCCTAAAAGCATAGCGATTACAACTAATAAATCGCCTTTATTTCCTGATCCTTAAGCCGAAGCCTACAGAAATACTACCCGGGTGAAGCTACTGGTAATACCTCTTTAAGTGTTGGGCATTCCATGCCCGTGGTATGAGTCTTCCATCCATGTCTGTGAGGTGATAGGTACCTTCCCAAAGCACTGTTTTGATGATATATGGGCCTTCCCACTTTGCACCGAAGGCCCCATGAGCGGGAACCCTCATGTTGGGCATCATTTTTCTGAGAACTAGGTCTCCCGTTTTGAGGGGTCTAGCCCTTACTTTCTTATCAAAATATTTACGGGTCCTCTGTTGATATGCAGCAAGTTTCAACTGAGCCGTATCTCGTACTTCTTCAATCAGATCTAAGTAGAGCCTGTGGTTGACTTCATTATTCTTAGGGTCGTAGTTATCCCTTCGAAAAGATCCTGCTCCAACTTCTACGGGAACCATGGCTTCACACCCGTATGTTAGGGTGAACGGGGTTTCGCCGGTGGTAGACCTTGGAGTGGTGTTGTAAGCCCACAACACCATGGGAAGTTCCTCCGGCCAGCATCCCTTTTTCTCTTCTAGTTTGGCTTTCAAGGTGTGCTTAATAATTTTGTTTACGGCCTCCGTTTGACCGTTGCTCTGAGGGTGGCACACCGCGGAGAAGCCTTTCTTTATGCCAAGGTTTTCACAGAAATTCATCATTTCATTGCTGTCAAACTGTTTCCCATTGTCTGATATGAGCTTGTAGGGAACCCCGTATCGACAAACGATCGCGCGACAAACGAAGTCTACCAACTTCCTTGCAGTGATGGAAGCTAGGGGTTCAGCTTCAGCCCATTTAGTAAAGTAATCTACAGCCACGACTGCATATTTCACCCCTCCTTTCCCTTTTGGTAATTCACCAATCAGATCTATCCCCCAAACGGCAAACGGCCAGGGGCTTGTCAGGGTCTTCAGGGGTACCGCGGGGCTCTTGTTTGTATTAGAGAACCTTTGGCAACTGTCACAGGCCCTGGCAAAGGCATGAGCATCCTTGTGGAGGGTAGGCCAGTAGTAGCCTTGACGGAGGATTTTGTGGGCGAGGGAGGTACCCCCCGAGTGATTCCCACAGATTCCTTCATGCACCTCGCGCATAATGTATTCACATCTTATCCCAGCGACGCACCTGAGGAGGGGCCGGTTGAATCCCCTTTTGTAAAGGATTCCATCATAAATTACATACTGGGCAGCCTTGTACCTCAATTTCCTGGCCTCATCCTTATCTGCAGGCAGGGTTCCGTTGGCTATGTATTCGTGGATTGGGGTTGTCCAGAGGTTAGTCTCATCAGCTTCAACATCCATGACTTCAATTTTGGGGATGCTAGGCTGATACTGGATTTCGAGGGGGATCACCCCGAGCATGTGTGCATCCCTCTGAGAGCCTAATTTGGCTAAGGCATCGGCATCTGCATTTTCAGACCTTGGTATTTGCTCTAGCTTGATTTCTCTGAATTTCCCAATTAGTTCCTGGGCATACCGCATATAGAGATCAGTGCGGGGACCCCTAGCCTGGAAGCCTCCTCGGATGTGCCAGACTACCAGCATAGAATCACTGTAAACATTCATGTTTTCCACTCTCATTTCCAAGGCCAGCTTCAGGCCAGCTATTAGGGCTTCATACTCCGCGTCGTTGTTAGTGGCATTGAAGTCGAAATGAATGGAGCTTTGCAGCTTATGGCCTTCTGGACTGACTAAGACAATGCCAGCCCCGGCCCCATTTCCATTTACAGCCCCGTCGACGTACAGGTTCCACCAAGGGGAACAATTCTCAGGTACGGCTACTGAAGACTGGGGTTCAGGTATGCATTCCGTCCCTTCGACCTCAAAAGTAGGTGGAAACTCTAAGATGAAGTCAGCTAGCGCTTGCCCCTTTATTGCGGTTCTAGGCTTGTACTCTATGTCAAATTGGCCCAACTCGACTGCCCATTTCATGATTCTTCCCGAGGCTTCCGGCTTGTGCAAGACCTGTCTGAGAGGGAAGGATGTTCGTACTTCAATCTTGTGAGCCTGAAAGTAAGGCCTTAATTTGCGGGAAGCCAAAATTAGTGCATAGGCTAACTTCTCCATGTTTGAATAGCGGGTTTCAGCATCAAGTAATCTCTTGCTCACATAGTATACTGGCTGTTGGGCTTGCTCTTCCTCCTTGATCAGGACAGCGCTAATTGAAAACTCGGAAACCCCTAGGTAAAGGATCAAGGCTTCACCCTCCGTTGGCTTGGCCAACAGTGGCGGGCTTCCAAGTTGCTCCTTCAGCTTCAGGAAAGCAGCCTCACATTCTGTCGTCCATTCAAATTTTTGCCCCTTTTTTATGGCTGCAAAAAATTCTCTACATTTATCCGAAGATTTTGAGATGAACCGGTTTAGGGCGGCGACCCGGCCTGTAAGGCATTGCACCTCCTTTACGTTCCTAGGCGACCTCATTTCAATTAAGGCCTTGATCTTCGCAGGGTTAGCTTCGATTCCCCTGTGATTGACAATGAAGCCCAAGAACTTGCCGGATTCAACCCCAAATACACATTTTTGGGGATTCAACTTCATCCTGTAATCCCTCAGTATGTCGAACATCTCTGACAAGTGTGTAACATGATCGTAAGCTTCCTTTGATTTTACCAACATGTCATCTACATACACTTCCATAGTTCTCCCAATCTGATCTCTAAACATCTTATTGACCAGCCTCTGATATGTAGCCCCAGCATTTAGTAACCCAAACGGCATGCCTATATAGCAGTAAAGCCCCCTGTCGGTGATGAAGGAGGTGTGTTCCTGATCTGGCTCGAACATGGGGATCTGATTGTAGCCCGAGTAGGCGTCCATGAAGCTTAACAGTGCATGCCCCGCAGTGGAATCCACCAACTGGTCAATTCGAGGGAGCGGGAAGCTGTCCTTAGGGCAAGCCTTGTTCAGATCGGTAAAGTCTATGCAAGTCCTCCATTTTCCGTTAGGTTTTTTCACCAACACTGGGTTTGCTAGCCATGTGGGGTAAAAAGCTTCTTTCACTAGGCCTGCCTTCAATAGTCGGTCTACCTCTTCTTGAAGAGCGGTAGCCCTTTCCCCGCTAATTGGTCTTCTCTTCTGTCTGACTCCCTTCCTGTCTGGGTCAATATTGAGGTGGTGGCACATGACTTCTGGGTGAATCCCGATCATATCCGAATGGTTCCAAGCGAAGACGTCCAGATTATTCTTTAAGAATGCGGTCAGGGTTTCCCTTAGGTCCGGCCCCAATTGTTCCCCAATTTTTAGTTCTTTAGTGGGGTCGGACTCATCCACCGAGATGGACAGGGTATCCCCAGCTGCTCCAGTCTTCACCTGGGTTTCCGGCATCCTTGGGTCGAGGTCGATCTCAACGGTAACCTCTTTGTTGCCACCCTCTTGGGGTTGCGTACCCAGGATTTCATGAACGGGAAACCGTGTTCGGTTTCCGAGTTGATAGGTTACCATAGCACTATCGAAGTCACAAGGTGCCTCGCATTCATTTTCTTGCTTTTTATTTTGGGGCTGTTTTTGGCCATCCCCTTCAAAGTCACTGTCAGTAGCATCTTCCACAATCCCTTCGACCAGGGTTTCAGCTGTATCAATATTCTTGGTTGGGAGTGCATCCGTGGATGCAAGCCCTTCATGCACGGCATGCGAGGTTTCTAGATAAGGATCTTCCCCCGGGTGTTGTACGATAATCACCATGTTGCAGGTTGCTTTCACAAACTTTATTAAAACCCTTCCCTGAGCCTTGGTTTCGGGTTCCTCTTCAATATCCACCTGCTTGTGACAGCTCTCTGGGATGTCTTCGTCCATTTGTTGGGCTTCTTTGCAGGCTTTTACTGCGGACCTCAGAGCCCTGCTATAACATTCCCGAGAGTCAGCTTGACATCCTCGTACACATCCTACCCCATTGGGGGTCGGGAACTTCATGGATAGGTGGTATATTGAGGTTACAATCCGCATGTCCCTTAAGATTGGCCTGCCCAGGATCCCGTTATAGGAGATGTCTTCGTTCACTACCATGAACTCTGCAACCTGAGTGACAGCCCGGGGTTCCACTCCAAGGGTGATCGGGAGTCTTACCCTTCCAACGATCTGGACAGCATTCCCTGTGAAACCATACAACTCATTATAGCAAGCCATCATATCCTTATCCGCCATTTTCATTCTTTGATACGCATTGTAGGCCAAGATATTGACAGAGCTTCCGTTATCGACGAGAAGCCTGTGTACATTGACATTTCCGATCACGGCTGTTACCACCAGGGCATCGCTATGAGGATGGTGTACCGCGTGTGCATCCCCCTCAGTGAAGGTAATGTCCATAGTCTCCCCTTTGAACTTTTTGGGAGGCCTTTCAGACAGGTGGCACACATTGGTTAAGGGCGGCCCTCGGGCTTCCCGTACATATCTCTTCATAGCACTGCGTCCCTGGCCTCCCACGAAGGGCCCTCCGATGATCATTCGTACACTACCAGCACGGGTGTTACGGTTGGCTTCCTGGTTATTTGTCCTTTCAGCTTTCTTTTCCTTATATTTCTTAGCCTCTTGGGCTACAAACTCCGTCAGGTATCCTGTTCTGATAAGATCCTCTATGTGGTCTTTAAGATGAATACATTCCGCCGTGTCATGTCCGTTCAAATCGTGGAAAGCACAATATTTCCCCTGGTCTTTCTTTCCAGGGGGTCCACTTCGAAAGGGCTTCCGGAAGAGTCTCGCCTTGTCTCCGACCTCAAAAATGTGATCTATAGAAGCCGTTAGTGGCGTGTATTCGTGGTACCTCGCTTCTCTTGCCTTTCTCATTGTCAACCTTGACTTGTCGAAGCCCTGCGTGCTGGTTGTGTTCACGGTGATGGGTGAGGTCTTGCCGTCTCGGCTCGAGGATTTTTCACCAGCAGACCTTACGTAGGGATTCCTCTTGTAGGTGTTCCTCCTATCTGGGCTGTAAGACCTATCCCTCTTGTTTTTCCAGCTGCTACGGCTTTCAGACTTTGACTCCTTCTTCAACTTAGCCAGGGATTCCTCGATCACTTTATGGGGTTCAGCTCTAGCAAAGAAGTCCGCTAGGGTTTCAGGCTCTCGCCCTTGCAACTCCTTCCAAAAGTCTGTTCCGGGCCTTACCCCCGCTATCAAGAAGTTCTTCAGGGTTTCCTTTGAAGTGGGTCTAACCCGGGGTACTTCTGCGTTGAAGCGCTTGAAATACTCTCTCAATGTCTCATGCTCCTTTTGCTTAATATTGGCCAGAGTGTTTGCAGGCGGGGCGTAAGTGACAGAAGCCCTGAATTGTCCCACAAACTGTTCGCACATTTTTCTCCAAGAGCTGATGGAATCAGCGGGAAGCCTCTTGAACCAGTGATGAGCGTCATCCCTGAGGGTTGCAGCCAACAAGCGGCATTTTGTGAGGTCCGGAATCTGGTAGACCTCCATCTCAGTATCGAACCGGCTAAGATACTCCACGGGATCCGTGGTTCCGTTAAATCGCAGGTCGCCCACCCCCCTGTAGATACGAGGTAGGGGTGACTCCCTAACCTTCTTAGTAAAGGGTGACTTTACGGTAAGCTCGGCTTTCGACTTCTTATCGGCCTTCACCTTCTTTAGGGCTTCTAACAGTTCTTCCATCTTGCATTTATCATCCCCATCATCAAGTGCAACCTCATAGTCATCATCCAGGGGCTGATCTTTCTTTTTGCTTACTTCATTATCATTGTGCGACCCTGAGCTTTCCTCATCGTCATGAATGGAGATAACCTTTGACGGCCTTTGGTTTTTATCCTTTGACCGAGCTTCAGACACGGGCTTCTCCTGTCGCTGACTGGGAGGAGCCCTATGTTGCGAGCCTTCAGGTACATCCCCGTTAGGGGCCTTGTTGCCAAGCCTGTGCCGCAAGTCTTGCTCGGTCAGTTTCCTCCCAAGGCGGTCGAACACACTAGCAGCCTGTGAGTGCTCTCTATCATCCATCTCGGGGTTAGCTTCTTTCTCAGGGTTGCCACCTTCTTTCCTGCCGCCTTCTGCATCGAAATCTAGCTTGGTGGGAGTCACCTTGCTAGCCCTTTTCGACCTTGCTGACTTCCTTTTCAAGGAGGCAATCCTCCTACTCATCCTTTTCATTTTTGCCTTCATCTCCTCGCGGGTTAATTCTCCGCTTGGAACATCACTTTCATCCTGCGTAGCGCCCTCCGGCGTCTTGGGGTTTTCAGTGTTTTCGGGAATTTCTGACATCTCTCCTCTCTAAGATCAGTAATCCCCTCCTTCTAGCGCCAAAAAGTGTTGTGAGAGGAATTGATACAACACCCCCAGAACCGTATTGCACAATTATAGGGATATCTGTTACAACTACGAAATTCACGGCTAGCTCTTAGGGGCTACCGTTGACATAAACTAAGAAAACAAATGAGAAACAAGTGTGTTTAAGGGCTGAGCTTGCAAAGAACCAAACAACGAGTCCGGAATTATGGAATTCCGTCCTGCAATTGCCCGGAAATATCTATCACAAAGGTTACACGTGCCTCTCTTTAGAGTGTAGAACTCGTGAATATGATTCTCGTCCCTTTGCAAGGTGCCTACATACCCTATATTTATAGGGATCAAGCCCATGTAGTTCTTGATTTAGGACTCTGAAGAGATAAGCTCTTATCCCCTCTAGTTTAGGATAAAACAGCCTTCTTTCAGTAGTTATCCAGCGGTATCCCACTCCAAGTAGGTCACTTGAAGCCTTCATCTTGCAGGATTATCCGAATTTATATGAATTATCTCCCCTTGATTGTAATTATCTCCGTAATGCACGTATTTATCTCTTAATTCGTAGATAAATAATAGCTGATACACTCCCAATATGTCTCCAATTCGCCCTCCTAGAAACAAGGAAGAAGAGTCCTGCTTGGAGTCTGCCTGCCATTCTGCCCAGGCGGCGGAAGCCCTGCCAACGGCATCCCCTAGCTGCAGCCCCATAACTGCAAGCCAGGATGCACTTAGCGGTAACCCCTAGCAGCGGTAACCCCTAAAGCGCCTTCAGGTGCAACCCCATTCTGATGGCAGCCTTCACTATGCTTCCAGTGTAAGTCCATACACCTTCTTGTACACCTTCAATGATCCACCCAGCCATGGTGAAGCCCATTATTCATAACCAAATGATTCCAATAAGCCTAGGTGAAGCCCAAATAACACGATGGGCTATAAAATAAGCCCAGGGAGATTTTATGGCACAACACCATGGTTGACATACAAAAAAGATTTCTGGTTACAAACATGTACCTATCCAACGGGTTGGCTGGAGCTCATGTCGACGGGTTGGCTGAATTGAAGAACACGACACTCAACACACACAATGGAAGTTTACGACACTGATCGTTAATGCATTACGAAGACCATTCATGAGTAAACATCTCGAAATTACACCGACATGTCCAACATTATCATGGTTCAGGGGACTGCCCGACGAGTTGATCAACATGTCCATATATCGCTGACGCCTACAACCTTCAACACGTGATAGTTTGAGAAGACGATGGCATGCATGTGTCACATCTGTCAAGAGGTACACAAAGACTCCAAGAGGGTACTAATCAAGGTTAAACATACCTGAAGTAATCGCAAACGACCATGACATGTACGACGGGAACAAGTTACATTCATCTCATCACGTCTGACGGGAACTATTAAACAACATGTAACGCGACACGAACAACAAGACATGGATGACATCTACGCAACGATAAACAACGCCACAAGGAGGAAATTCATATTATCAACATTGAGAATTCTAAGTTACAAAAAAAAAATTGTGGATACAAAAGGCAGACGCCAACAATGAACGACGTGCGAACCAAGGACATGGAATTGAAGAAGACGGACATGAAAATTTTGAATATTACTCTACGAATGAATGAAAGAGAAACATGTCAAAGACATACACATTTCGACGACACGGTTGGTGACGATTCTGGAAATATCCAACTCCAACCTGAGTTGACTACAACGTCTAAAGAGACCAACAACATGACGACAACAGTCAAAACACATGGGGCTGACGTCATATCTAAAATCTTCACCTGTCTAGACATGACGTGATGAACGCGTTCGACATGATGTAAAAAAAAAAGACATGACATGACCAGGAAGGATAAACATAGAAGAAATAGTCAGAAAGAGACTACTTGTTGCGACAAGTCCAAAAAAGTTGATTAAGGTCAGCTTGATGACATGGGACATGACGGTCAACACCATGACGTGAATCATTGACACCTCTAGAAGTGTCCGACGTCTCCAATCTGATTCAACAATACATTACGAATTACAAGTCCTCAGGGGCTCGAACGCGCTACATTTGAATCTTTATTACATGTAAGTGAACTCATCCTCTTTATTCTCTTAGTCTTAACAATATGATAATAAGTTGATTACGATCTTTACTTGGGCTTATGCTATTTAAATGATATTTCATGCTTCCAATTAATGTTTGCTTGAATGATTCATAATCTAATCATAATGACACATGTGCTTGTTTCTTACATGACTTGCTACTCTACTTGATAGATATGTGTCTTGAAATATGTTATGCAAATTATTCTAAATTGTCCATGTTTAACTGCTTAAAGTTGACGTCTTCATCATGATATTTATTGTGACATGATATTGCATGAGTATATTTTAGATACATATTAATAGACAAGGAGGGCTGATCACCCATCCTACTACGGTTGATCATTATCGAATGATGGTGACGACAACACTACACATTACACAAATAACTTACGACCCCACGAATAATGATGCATTTCAACATTATGTATTTAAACATTACATAATCACAATTACAATTACGAGCTAAGTTTCAAGAGGGAAAGGCCTTTTAACTAGCCTACGAATGCATGCATCGACGTTTGAAAATAAACATATTTGTCGAATACATCAACGTTTGAAAATTAAATATTTGTCGAATACATATACTACATGCATCAACGTCTGAAAATTATATATTCATTGAATATATATATTTGTCGAATACATATACTACGTGCACCAACGTTATAAAAAATAAATTTGTCGACTACAATTTCGCATATTACAAGTTTATATACATCGACGTATTTAACATACATGTCGACGAATGCTCCACGAAATTACACTAGTCATGACCCTTAGTCGGACACATTACATATAAATCACAATATACATTTCTACATGTCACCATTTACACGTGTCATGACAAATTAAACCACATGTCACACATTATAATTATAAGTGACATATACAGTTCCAAACAACATATCACGTTATGATGACGAGATACACATCATGTCTACAACTTATACATTACAGACGGAAGACATGCTACAAAACACTTTACGTGTTGGTACTCCTATCCATTACGTCATAGTCACTCCCAATTAAGGGGTCACATGAACCAATTTCAAGTCATGGGCACATCAAAATATGCATACAATATCTTACACATGTCAGAAGACATCTACAAGGGGCTTTACATATATAATGCAAGGCAACATCATACAACTTGACATGTTAATATTACGGGGTTGATTTCAACTACATACGAGCCTATAAACAACTAGAGCGTATACAAAGGTTCTTATCTTAGAACGTGAATATGACGACAACAGAGCATCTACTCATCGGTGTTTTCACCATTAGAAGATCTGGACAATGATGACAACTCGAGATGACGTTATAACGACACAACGAGATAGAGATTTGATACAAGACAATAGCGAACAAGACAAATCGACATGACGTGATCACGTGTTGCAAGCGTCGGTATTTTAACATAGCATCGGTGTTCCTATTTGCCATGATCAGAGGAAAACAGAGTATTCAAGACGTAATTTCATTGGATGCATGTCTCCACCCAATAAAATTAGGGGCTATTGTTTGTACCCAAATTTTACAAGCGTCAGGACATGACGTGAACAGCAATGACACGACGGGAAGTACTTGCGACAAGACATGTACTGGCAGATGTGGATAAGCACGAAGACCAAGTCCTAACAAACCCACCTATTTAGGAGGAGAGTTCAAGCAGTAGTTGGAGAAGTGCCACCAAAATAGCAAGGAGCTAACATGCACGTGGAGCAAGACAAGGAGAAAAAATAGGAGTTATAGGAGGAAGTGGACTCTGGGTAGTAGGCTTATATATAACACTTGAGCAGATAGAAGAAAGACAACTACGACCTAATATTCTAACCTATCAAGATTATCAGCCTATACACTCAAATTACCTACACACATGTGCCTACATTCATTTACTGAGAAACAAGCTAGTAACTTGAGCTATCTACAAATATCATCCTATCAAATTAAAGTTACGTAGCATACATTTTTCTTGAATGACCAACACACTTTTACAAACCCACTCCTTCATCTTCTACCCCCAGATCATTCACTTTCTTATGTACAGACCCCAAGACCAATCCTCATACACATACAGGTACATACACTAACGCACAACGGTTTTATCTTCTCCATTCTCTATCAACAGATTCTACGTCTTCATCTACCTCAAATCATTCTGACGACGGGTGCACACTGTTGTCGACGTGCGCACGCTGCTGCCGGACGGGTGATGTTTCTGGAGCCGACGACTGCATTTTCTTTTACTTGTATCTCGTATATTTCATGATTGTAAGCTCATACTTCATCATTATAGTGGAAACTTTGGCTGGGACATTCCCACCCGCGGTTTTTAACCTTTTACAAGGGGTTTTCCGCGTCACCAAAATTGCTTGTGTTCTTGTCTCTTATTTTCTTTTCGATATTTTTTCATTCGATCTACTAAATATTCATACATAAAAACACATACTCCATTGTTATAGAAATTAAATAGGCTTGGCTTTTAACCCTGCAAATTTTGGTAAAAACAATCATATAATTAGATCAAATAAAATATAGAAATTAAACCAAATAAAAGTTTAATTGTACTTTTGAGACAAAATTATTATATATAATTTTCTCTCTATATATATTAATTTATTTGTATATCATGCTTTGCAGAGATAAAAAACCGAGCACATTACTAAAATTAAACATATTAAATTTGGTAGTTAGTTTATAGTTTTGTTTGAATTATAACCGTCGGACTTTTTATCATTAAATTACCATACCATACCATACGTACTCAGTATTCCCGCTTAGAGCAGGGTCTGAGGAGGGTAAAATGTACGCAGCCCTGCCCCTATAGAGAGGCTGTTTCTGTGAAGACCCCCGGCTTAGTGCACAATAATTAAAAAGGTGTGTGATACAATATTATTACAATACCTTACCTCATGGCCTTATTCACATGAGACTTACCGAAACATTACCCATCAGCAGTGGCAAAGTCCGGTGGAGGAAACAATTGCAAGGATAAAGGCGTGGGAGAAGAGAGATTGGTGCAAACCTCTTCCTAAAGCATAACACCCCAATACTTAAAACCTCTGTGAACCACGAGACCGAGTCTCAACTACTTTAATACGCCGTCGCCAATCATTCTTATCAAATGTCATATCCCCGTGAGATTTAGGGCTCCCAAGTCCAAACTTAATTGATCAGACCACGTGTGACGGGGCCGACCTCTCTTTTATCATTAAATTGAATATTTTATATTCCTACCAGCAAAGAATGGTAATGTATAGGTGATATATATAAACGGCTGACTATAAATAAATATTTAGTTAAGTTATTATAAACAATAATTAAAATAAAATGACTAGATCGGACGGAAGTTTTTTTTTTTTTTTTCTCTCCCCGATTTTGTGCATTTTCCTCTGAAGAGTAGGGCCGTTAACGAAACGAATATTTAATGAAATATTCGGTATTCGAATTCGTTTAACATTATTCGTATTCGTTTGTTAACAAATACAAATACGAATTCAAATCTTAAAAAATATTCGGTTTGTTAACGAATACAAATTCGAATAGATAAATATTCGTATTCGCTATTCGCTTAATTATTCGGAAATTAAATTATATATATATATATATTTTATATTATATAGAAAAATATTATATTTTTATTTAATAAGATTATGTGCTGGTAAGGGGAGCTCTTCTAGTTATAGCCACAGACCGACAAATCAGAAACAAAATGTCACACCTTCTGGTTTATCCAGGTTTGTTCAATCAGTAATTTGAATTTTATATTATTTGAGTTGGATGACTTTTTTATAGTTTGCTTGAATTGGTGAAGTATGGGAGTTTATAACTTTTGTCACGTGTCAGCAGTTTAGTTATTTTTTTTATTTTCTTTTAAATGAGTGTCTTAAACGAATATGAATAGTTCGTGAACTTAACCGAATACGAATACGAATACAAATAACTATTCGGATAATAAACGAATACAAATCCGAATATGTATATTTAAACCGAATACAAATACAAAAACTATAATATTCGTTTCGAATTCGTTTCGTTAACACCCCTACTGAAGAGACAACATTTGTGCAGGTCTTATCTTCTCCGTTAAAATCGTCGTCCATCTCATTTCACTCTCTCTCTCTCAATCCTCCCGGGGATATTGCAAGTGAGTGTTATTGTGTCCTCTTCACCAAATGGCATCACTTCACTTCTCTGCTTTGGTATATTCGTAAACCCTAATTATCTACTTTTCTTGGGTTTTTCTTGATTTATTTTCTGTAATTAGTGGTGGTTGATTAGTTTACATTTGTTTTGCTGCGTAGTCGAATGTTGGGTCTCTTTACTCAGCTGTTCACCCAAGAAGCATCTTGCCCACTAATGTAGTTAAGCCCTTTAAGTTGACTTCACAAAAGGTGGTATCTTTTTCAAGCTCAAGCTTCTTCGCTGGCTCCTCTTCGCTGCATATTGCTCCTCTCACTTCATCATTCAGAAATGCCGCTCCCCTTGTTGCCTCAGTCCGCGCAATGGCCCAGGTATGCTTCCACTAGTTAATTTAGTGTTTTTTTTATTGTATTGTAAGAAAAGAAGTATTTAGCTACTCACTCTTGTGAATGGGCATCAATAAAATTTGAATCTATTGTTTTCTTGAATTCGCTACTGATTTGGGCCTGCCAAACTTAAACTCCTTATACATAGTTAAGCCTACTTTGTTTATATATAATCTATTAAAATCTTGTTTTGTTTCTAACAGGTAATCGAGTTTGGTATTAGAACTTAAAAATGTTTTAGATTTCCTTATTATGTTTCATGACATTGTGTACATTGTTTATGCTATGCAGGAAGCAGAGCTGCAATCAAAAGTAACCCAGAAAGTGTTTTTTGATATCAGTATTGGAAATCCAGAAGGAAAGCCTGTTGGGAGAGTCGTGATTGGATTGTTTGGCGATGATGTGCCAAAAACGACCGAGAACTTCCGTGCACTGTGCACAGGTTGTTTGCTCTATTCTCCATCCTACAATTTTCATTCATTCTTGGATAAAACTGTTTCTTTATACATGTCTGAAGTTCAATTATATTGATTAGGTGAGAAGGGCTTTGGATACAAAGGATCTGCTTTTCATCGTGTCATCAAGAAATTCATGATTCAAGGAGGAGATTTTGATAAAGGAAATGTAAGTTATTCTTCCTTCCACTATATAGGGAAAAAAAAAGATGACCTTTTCATCACTGAACCAAAACTCTACTTTCAATTGCATCCATTGTGAAAAAACACTTACAAGTCAATTGTCAATAACCAGACCAAAAGTCATACACGCCCATGTGAATCATTTCAAGCAATATGGATTGTTATACTGATACTAAGGTAGACTGCTGGAGTGGCACTATTTGAGTATCGCAGTGCCTGGCAGTATAATTTTGAAGAGGAAATTTCCTATGCCCCCCCCCCCCCCCCTAATTAAGTATTTTAAGATTCTTACGGAAGAGCACATATTTCGGGCTTACCCGGAGTGAGTCTGGTCTTAATCTTTGAGCAGCTCACCAAGAAAATATTAATATCAATTGTTGCCTTTCTTTTACTAAACATCTATACACTTCCTTTTCCTTCAAATTTGAAGTGTTAAAGAAAATTATATTGGGTATGCTTATATCTCTGTCCTGCTATCAAGTGTTTCACTGTGCTTTCTGGTGAATAGTCAGTCATTTGGTTTACTCAATATTTTAATTTGTTTCGTAGACGAAAGCTTCTTGTTTCTGTATGTAATTTGTCCTTTCTGGTGAAGAGTAACCTATTATTCCATGGGTTAAGATTACAGTAGAATCCCTAACCTCTTTAAATTAATAAAATATCCCGGTCGGGTTAAATATCAAACTGGTCACTGAAGTAGATGTCATATATCACTTTGCTCTATACTAAATTTTATTTAGTATTTATTTTTAATTAAAACAAAAAATTGTATTAATATAATAAAAAATAAATAGTAAATAAAATTTAAAAAATATAAATATATTATCATAAATAGTGGAAGTCATAACATTTTACTTGGTTGTGGTAGTATTCAAAAATAATGTGTCAAACTCTATAAATGATATTTTTACTCCTTAAACTGAAATTTGGAGGTACTTAATTGATATTTATGGAGACTTTAATGATTGAAATGAGACCCCGATAAGATTAGTGAGTAAAGTGATATATGACCTTCACTTCAATGACCACTTTGATATTTAACCCTATCCCGGTCCTGGCTCAGGACCAATATTAAAAATTGATAATCCATCTATCGTGATAATTAATATTTCTTTTTAAAGTGTTAGTGTTAAATATCAGTCCCAATTTTCGCATTAAGTGATAATTTCAATTAAATACATATATTTCATGTTCCCTATTAGAAAAATATTTGATGATACTAGCTTGCTTTAGGTTTGATTGTCCAATAACTTTTACATCACATAATATCTTCTGAATTGTCTTCACCTCATCTTTGTGGTCTCCGCCTTGTTGCAATAAGAATATCTCGATTGATTGTGACATTTGGAGATTTTTTTATTATGTTTATCCTCGAGCCAGTGTTGAATATTTTTTTGAGTTACATGAGGGTGGTCTTTTTGGTAATGGCATAATTTTTTTCAAATTTTATTAGTCATTGTAACATGGGAAGATTGTTTAAGAGGCATATTTTTAGAAGTGTAGATAAATGTTGATAATGTTCTCTAATTTATATTTGTAACTTTTTAAGTTGAAAAGACTCAAGTACATGAATGGTCATTAATATTTTTAGAAATTTAAGAAACTATAAGACTCTGGTGAGTGGAGTATAGAAATGCATGAATGATCTTTTTTTGATAGTTCTAGTTAGTTGAATATAGAAATATAAAAGGTACGATGTATACTAGTAACTAAAACTAAAATTAATTATTTTTATACAAAAAAAATACAAACCTCTCCCATGTGATAACCTCTCTAAAATGATAATCTTTCCCGGTCCCAAGGATATCCACTTTAGAGGGGTTCTACTGTAATTTTGCAAATTATGTGTTGCTATAAATCCTCATATGAGTATATTATGGTATTGTTCCTGTAGGCAGAAATTGTTTCTCTGGTTTGTTGTTACTTGTCTGTCACCTAATTGCCAAAATAACTTCCAAAACTAACATTTTTACAGTCCTAGATAAACTTGGAAGAGAAGATTAGCTAAGAGCCTAAGATATAAGCATGTCCAGTGATTTTTATATGCGGGAATTCCTGAGGTGTGCAACCTTATTCACTAGGGAAGTTTTACTGTTCCTAAAGCTTTTGGTTGTCCATTTTTTCTCACTTTCCGGTGATGTGTTTGGGCCAATGGAAATGGACCACTGATGAAGTGCAGATCCTAATAGCTCTGTCCAGTCACATCTTTATTGAGAACCCTGCTAGATATAGGATTCTGTAAATGTATTAAACCCTAATTTATAAACATGCATGAGATGAGATCTGAGTTAGAATTTCTACTACCAGTGGCCCCGGTCGGCTGGTCCTATGTGGTAAACACAATATTCCCATTTTGTTGACTGTAATTCCCTCTACTGATATTCCTTTTTCCCATTCTTTCTTTTAAGTAACTATAGGAAGGTCCTTAGCAAATTCACACCTTGTTATATTGAATTATGTCTAATTATACCATTATTTTTATACTAGTAAATTATTAAAAACAGTTCTTATACTAGCTCAGAATCTAAAAACCTGATTGACTAGTTCTTTTGCCAGTGCAAGTATATAAATAATGCTCTAGAGCTGTGTATTCGGGCTGGTAAGTTTTTTTGTAAGTCTTTGCCTGTCCAAGACTAACTGTTATTCACAAACTATTAAATAAATTATTGTGTAATGCTTGTTAATAATGTCTATAATTGTAAGTTGCCTGCAAGGTATGTCGAGTAATCCCTGCTATTGACTATTTGCTTGCAGGGAACCGGCGGAAAGAGCATATATGGCCGAACGTTTAAAGATGAAAACTTTAAATGTAAGTTACCCGTCCTTACATAAGTTCATTATTGTAAACAAAGTTTAAAATGACTTACAAATTTGTCTACAAGTAATATTATTGCTTATGGTGGACTTCTAAGTGTTCTCTAATAGCCAGAGGCTTTAATTTTTGTAGATTAACGACGACTTCTTTGTATATGCTGCCTTAATTTACTGTTGCTACTTACTTCATACTGTTTGTTGTCCTAAATCAAGAAATCTCATGCATCTCATCCTCTATTACATAAAATTGGCTAGGCATGGGTTGAGCCAAGGGAAAAAAGCGAGGTAGTCTACTGGTGTTTAAGATATATAGTCTTGAAACTTTGAGTATATTGGAGCAGAGCTCAATATAAATAACATAACTTTTGAAGCCTGTATTAAGTTATAGTTCTCTAATGCATTGAAATTTGCAGTGACGCATACTGGACCTGGAATAGTTAGTATGGCGAACGCTGGGCCCAATACGAATGGAAGCCAGTTCTTTATATGCACTGAACCGGTACATTTGTTTAATAAATAGGTCCATTCATTTAATGGATATTACGGCCATAGTGTCAGACACATCATATTAAATTTTCTTTTATAAATTTAATTTTTGTATCTGATTGTTGACAGACACCGTGGTTAGATAAGAATCATGTGGTGTTTGGCCAAGTTATAGAAGGCATGGACGTTGTTAAGCTAATCGAGTCCCAGGAGACGGACAGGGGAGATCGTCCTAGGTTGAAGGTTGTCATCAGTGATTGTGGAGAGCTTCCATTGGTTTGAATTTGAATCACATTACTTGAGCTATCATCTCCCCTTATTCCAGCGAATGTGGTAGAGGTATTAGAAGCCTCGTATGTGTGGCTACTGATACATCCATGGTTCAGACCCAATTTTTAATACTTGTATTTTGTATTTCTATGTTGAGAACTGACTTGCGTAGCCAGCGTTTTAATCAAGGATGTTAACATGTGTTTCATGAACATTTACATTGTTAAAGCACTTCTGAATTCTGATTATCAAATTTTGGTGAGGTCCTTAAAAATTTTGAAGCAGACCCTTTTTTTTTTTTATGGATTGTGTATACTGTTATTCCACTATGTACTTTAACGACCAAAAGATTTTAAGAGTGAACTAGAAAGGAAAAACAAGATCCAGTTTTGACACACTTTGAGCCAAATGCTTCCTCCTATTAGGAAGAATTAGCTGAGCAGATGCATCAAATGTACAGGATTTCACCAACAGACTCAAGAACGTGAATCTGTTACTCTAAAGTAAAAGAGAAACTTTCCTGAACTTGAGAGGAAAATGTTACGAAAAGATAATTTTCCCATCTGCTGGGGTGTTGAACTTGAGTAAATAACATTCTTCGCATGCAATATCGACCTTTCTTTCTCATTTCTTATCGCTTTAGTGGTTTCAAGGTTAACCTAGCAACCCTGATGGACCGGTCTCTCTAAATATCCAAGTCACATCTGGCACAAGACTTCTACATGAAATAACTTCACAAGTGGAAACGGGGCCTTGCGTTGATCCAAAGGGTCAGAAGTTCGAACCTCACCAGCTCCCGGACGTTCACCCGAGTTAAAGAGACAGTGGGATGATTTGAAGAAAGAGGACCGAGTTTCAATCCGTGCGTACTTATCGCTCGGTTAGTCCGATTTACATACGGTTCCTAGGAAAATCCTAGGCAGGGCAGGATGTCGTGGAATACATCTTTTGAAGAAAAATAAGACGGAAGAGGTGCAGCTGACACACAAGTTTCTCTAAATATCCGAGTCACGTTTGACAGCTTGTAAACATGAAATAACTTTTCCCAGGTAACACCAAAAGAAGACAGAACAATATGGTAGACAAGAATTGATTTCCACTTGATACCTCAGAGGTTCGCCTCTCGGTAGGTGCCTCCAAGCAATGAATAACTCGTCGCCTCCCTGCTTGGGTATTGATGGGGCCTGGGGCATCCATCAATATGCCTACACAGTGTCGTAGTTACAGACCCATTCTGACAGTCATTACGAATTGTGATATCTTCTTGATAAGCCATATCATTACATTTGTAAACAAGTGTTCAAGGAGGATCATGGTTGAGCACGGATCTTGCAGACTAGATAAATCAAGTCAAACTTGATATATAGTTGATAGAGAAAAGAAAGAATTTGAGGACATTAATTAAGGATCGAGTCTCGTTCCTCTACGATTACAGTGCCATGGAATACTACATATTGCATATCAACTGTATCAAAGATGAATACACCTAGCTTTTATACGGGCAAGCTTCACGTTGTCAGCCACAGATGAAAGATCTGTGCCATTTTTATCATAATCTCGATGAGAATACATCAGCGTTGGTGCAGCCTCCGCCACGCAGCCTTTTGATATCAGCAGCTAATTTCAAAATTGTCTCATCTCCATTTCATTTCATTTCATTTGTGTCTCCCCCCATCTCTACCTCTTACTTCTCCTGCCTGCTATTTGTTGTTTTGTCGATCATTCAGATTCAGTAGAGTCTTTTGTTGGAAAAATAAATGAATAGCCTGCATGCATCACCCATGGACTTGTTGTAGTATCTAGTGGACTGTAAAAGCTTACAAGCCCAATCACATTGGCTCGGCCCTGACGTGGAATTTTTAAAACCCCAACTACATCCCCACCAATCGTATTCCAACAACAACCACAATCTCTTTCAGTCGAATATCCCTCTCTCTTAAATTTACCACATCTCTCCCTCATCTCTCCCCCGAGAAACATGAAGGTCAGAAACAAAGGCAAAGTCCACCCCTCTCCTTCCTCCTCCTCCTCCTTAACCCAATCTCCCCCGGACGACATTTTCCCCGTCCTAAAAATCCTCCCGGCGGCCATCCTTCTCCTCGTCTCCGTTCTCTCTCTCCAAGACCGTGAAGTCCTGGCCTTCATGGTCACACGCTCCCTCAAATCATCCGACCCATCTATCCCCCCAAACAAAAAGAACATCCACCACAAAACGGCGGCGTTTAACTGCGACTGCTTCAACTGCTACACTAGTTACTGGTGCAAATGGGACTCTTCATCGAACCGTGAACTAATCCACCAAGCCATTGAAGCTTTCGAAGAACACTTGAACAATGATGAACACTTCAAAAAAACCAACAGCAAGACGAAGAAGAAAGACAGGCTCGTTTGCCGAAAAATCGCCGGGAAGTCGCCGGAGATCAGTCCGGAAATATCGGAAGATATAGAAGAGATTGAGAGGCAGTTTGTGAAAGTGGTCCAGGAGGATGCAGAAGGGATGACGCCGGAAATTGAGTCTCCGACGCCGGAGTTATTGCCGGAGCACAAGGGTGTGGCAAGAAAGGTGTTGCCGGACATAATGGGATTACTAAATTCTCGTATATGGAGTCTTTGGAGTCCGAATGTGTAATGTAGGAGGCCCACAAGTTGTGGTTTTCAACTTTTGAAATGTAAATTACTCCGTCCATCATTTTAGACTTTTAGTGATGCTAAAATACTAGTTCCTCGTTCTCTCTTTATAAATTTTTTTGAACAATCCCACATTTACCATGAGTTTACTGATGTTTTTGTTACAGTATAAAATTATTTTTATCACTAACTGGCAAGTCAATGTTGCTTTATACTACTATTATGCTCCTCCCAGCTCGATTATTAGCATGGCAATTGTCACCAAAAACATTTTGAATTGTCCTAGGTCATATGCTAGAATTTAAATAGTTAGAACAAGTCCAATAGGTTACCTATATGATGTCCTAAACTCACATTAAGAGCATCTTCAAGAGACTGTCTCTTAAGTGGCTCTTCAATCACTAAGAGCCTCTTGTCTCTCTCTCCTTTCTCCTCAAAGTTAAGAGCAACCACATTGCTCCTAACTTTATTTTTCGCAATAAAAAAATCCTTCCCTCCAATTCACCTCCATCTTTCCATCTTTTTTGTTATAGTGGAGCCCAATATATGAATAAAATATGAAATAGAAAAGAAATGTAGAGAGTGTTGTTGGAGTTTACACTCTTAACTTTGTCCTAAATTGCTAAGATCTACATTTTTTATATTAAATTTAGAAGCCAACAAGGAGGCTCTTGAAGATGCTCTTAGTGTGTTAAAAAAATGTACTCCAACACTATCCTAGTGTTATCCTAAATCACTAGAACAACCTTAATTCTCCTAGCCATTACGTATTTATAAGTAACCCCTAACCATTACCTATTTAATATTTATAAATAAAATAATCATCTCTCTCCTTTTTTCTTTGTTTTTTCCCTCCTTTTCACATTCTCTCTCAAATATATTATTAAAATAATCTTAGGAGAACAAATATAGAGATTGCTATTGGAGTTGACATTAAAAATAAATTACCTAAATACTCAGCAGAATTCATTATTATATATTATTAATAAATAATTAGATAAGTAATCTATTGGACGTCCTCTTAGGAGGACGTTGTTTGTAACTAATGCATTGTGGTTTCGCGTAGAAAAGTGAGAAGACACTTTCTGCGTATTACTTATATATATATAGAGGACACTTTAGGATTTGAAACTGTTTAACATTATAATACTAATAAACTCCATGTAGTACCAAAAGGAGAGTACCAAACCAAAAAATATAACTAAAATCTTGGACTACAATTTATACCCATGTTGGCTTATTATAATATAGTATAGATATATATAGGACACTCCTCTTGTCCTGTTTTGCTAACTTGCTAATGAGCCAAAGTCTGAGAATACAAAGTGCAATATACTCTAAAATAAAAACAAATAATAATACTTGTTGGAAAAATTAATAGTTATAAAATATAATAAAAATATTCTTAAAATATTTTATGAAGTCTTATACTATGTTAAGTTGAAATATTTTCTTGATTATATTTTGGAAGTAGTAATTATTGCGGGTGTTGGAAATGCAAAAAAAATTGAAATTTAAATAAGTTATTTACTTAAATTTTAGTGTTCAATTTAATTGAATAACATAATATATATATATATATATATGAAATTTAAAATATAAAAAGAAAATTGTTTAAAGAAATTCATATATATATATGATAGTATTTTTTTAGAGCAACTCCAAGAGATCTCTTGTTTGGTAAAAGTGCTGAGGTGACACTAAAAAAAATATAACTATAAATTTTTAGATATCCATTATAAGTATGCAATACCTAATATTTATAAAATAGTGTTAGTAGTTTTAAAAATTATCTTATTTTTAAAATATTTAAATAAAATTTGAGAATGAGATTAATTTTAAAAAACTATAACCACATGTCCACATGTCATAATTAATATTTTGTTTAATATTTATGATTGGTGAAAAATGGAGAATTAAAATAGGAAGGAGGAAGGAATACGGTGGGGGTGTGGGATAATAGTCATATATGGGAATTAGCTGTTAGCGAATCGAATTAGTTGTTTTGACTAGTTGATTAAATTAGATGTTTTGACTAACGGATTGAATTAGCTGTTTCTTGTAAAACTGTTTGGTAAAGAGCTGATTGATTAGTTTTTTCTGACACAAACCAAAACCGTTAATCCAAAAAACTCCTCAAAGTAGATTTTTCAAAATTAGCTTTTTGGATCCAAACCTCAATTTCAATCCGCTAACTACCAAACACTAATATTAGCTTATTTTAGTGGTCACCTCTAAAAACATCTCAAACTTTTAATTTTATCCGAAACCTCTAAATTCGAAACAAGACCAATAATGATGGTGGGCTGTGATATTTGTTGTGCAGTACTTTATTGGGTTTAGCTCCAAGCCTATCCAAAAGTGGTCCCCTCACACACTCTGGGCTCATCTCCCTGTTGAACCTTGAAGCATCCTCCTTGAACCACAAAGTGAGTGAGTATTATTTGACGACACACGTTTTTCACCCTACCTGTTGCCTCCTCTTTGTTAAACTCACAGGTCCCTCCCTCTCAATCTTTTGCAGTTTTTTTTTTGTTTTTAAAAAAATATAATTTATAAAACATAATTTTTAAATTTTTTTAAAAATAATTTATTAAATTATATTTTATGAGATCATAAAAATGAATGCCGAGTAACAACTGAGTACTATTTACTCCCAGACCAATGCGGTGGTGCATAGCAAATTAGCAATGCAAGTTGCACAACACAGTGGCAAAACCATTACTTGAAGCGACATAATGTAATGCTTCACGGGGTATTATAGACACAGACTCTTACCATTCAGACAATGACTCTTTGGCGATTAAATTAAGGAGAGGAGAGCTGGAGAGGGATGCCCATGCTTGTGATAGAGTATATAGGACCACAACACAGCCCTGCAAATCCTATAATATTTCACCTCGCAATAAACTCACATATCATCGTCTTGTACCAGAATCATATAGATAACTGCACCTTGAAATCTCTTTCGTTATTTTTACCAAGTTTTTGCCTGCCACCGTCGCATTCATTCAAACGCTTAGAGGGATCCTGCCCGCTTTTGAACAAAACTACGATGTAAATAAATTATATCCCAGTTATTCCTGGAGCCTGGAAGAGGATACATTTACAACTCACAAGCTATGTCGTGGTCAAATACAATACACACCTATGATATCAACTTTTAAATGATTTAATTAAAACAGAGAGAGCACACCACATAAAATGTATAGCATCTCAGATGAAAGTTCTGGACAGCAGAATACCACCTAATATTTAGTTGATGTGATGCCCCGAGGAGGATGCTTAGAAAAGACAGAGAGAAATAGGCCAAAGAGGTAGCTTTGTGGATCATGGCTTTGTTTATCTACTTGCTGCATTTACCATATGCTTGGACTCTAAGGCAGAGTATGCATCCATAAACAAATTATGTCAATTCCATCAGGCCCCTCGACCACTGCTGGCTTGTGGTATACTTGCGAGAAACGTCTAAATGCAGCAGACCACATATAACAACTCCGTTTGCAGGATGTATGACAGGCTTGTGCACAATTATTTACAAGCAGTGTGAGAGTTTCTGTAATCCAAGCCCAGAGCAGGATTCTTCTATTGTAAATTTTACAAAAATGCATTTGGTGTTTCCAGACATATATTTCACAACCACTACTATAATTTTTTTTTATTTTATTTTAAATGATTATAATTGATCTACCAAAGAAATAAAATGATGGTCATTCAAACAACTCAAACATTGAATTATAGGTTCATCAATTGAGTGTTACAGGTGAAACTGGAAACAGATTCATTGTATATAGCTGCTGTAGACTTGTCATAATTGTATCTTGTTGTTGTAGACTTGTACATTGTATGCACTTAGTCTAACCAAGTAACTAGTCTATAAAGGGGTTCAAGTAGGGGAGAGCACGGGCCGGTTCGGCTCGGTTTTTGGATAAAACCGGAACCGCAACCATATATCTTTGATTTTTACAATCGAAAACCGCAACCGCCGGTTCGGGTTCGGTTTCGGTTTAAAAAAGCTCGGTTCGGTTATAATTGGCTTGGTTTTGGTTGCAAAGCCGACAAATATAAAAATGAAAAAATATACAAACGACACAAATTGATGCGCGTAATCTTGACATAATAATTAATACTACACTGCAGTTCAACAAAAATAAGAGTATTTTGGCTCAGATCAAGCTGCTCCCTGAACAACATTATGCAGATTAATAGAAATTTTACAGAAAAATTAAGCAGACTCTAATATAACAGTCTGTAACAACACTTCACTATTTTCTTGAACACTCCATTTTGAGGACATCATTATAGTACTAAAAATATAGAAATTTGAATAGAGAAATTTGTGCCTACTTTTATATAACAGTTCGGTTTTATATAACATCGGTTTGGTTTTTTATTTGTCGGTTTCGGTTTCGGCTCAGTTTTTTTCGGTTTATACAGGTTTTTACCGGTTTCGGTTCGGTTTCGGTTCTTTTTCGGTTTTTTGCTCAGCCCTAGATTCAAGCATATTACAAAAGAATTAGCACCAAACGTTGATATCCTTTTATTCTGAAAAATTCTGTCAACCATGGTATTTAATCTAGAACGTGAAAGGTATATTGATATGGAAATATGAATAATATGCAGATATGAATGACATATCTACCTGATATTCGACTTTAAGATGTTAAGTCGCCGTCTATGAATGACCCAGACTTTGCAGTCGGTAGGTCTTACTGTATCAATTATAAAGTGCTTGAAAATCAACAAGGCCGCTTATAGATATATGATTGAGAGATCACCAAATGCAAGAATAGAGCCACTTTATGCCATGTCGGCATATGAGCCAATTACCCGGAGACAAACCAGCCCCATGCTGGTTCCACAACCAACATATAATCCAATTTGAAAAAACAAAGTTAACACTGCTTATACTCACACGGTATCCGCAGACCTTGATGTCAAAAAAAAAAACGAGAGGAATTATTGAGCACGGGTTGAAGAACGTACCAGCTATTTTAGTATTCTTATGCGAATTATGTGTTACCACTTGTGCGGAGTTGCTGAAAGCACATGACTACACCATAGTATGTTCGAAAATTATGATTTGGGTTAACTTGTCAGAACAGTGCCTTAATATATCGCTAGTGCCGGAAGACCATGGCTGCACAAGTAGACATGGCAATCTAAATTGTAGCTGCGGGTTTTGCTTGCACAATGATGGTGGTAAAGTATATCCAGAGAAGAAATCCAAGTCCTATAGATATCTTTTTCCAAGTTAAAATCTTATACAATTAAAACAATAGTTCAAAAAATTATCATAGAAAATCTCAAGTAGATGAAAACGATTACTATGATTTTCCTTTCTTTCGAGACAAGCAAACACCTACGAAACTCAACAAGCATGACATGTGATAAAAGTCGAAATTGCCTTTCAGACTTATCATCACAAGATTATAGAAAAACAATCAGGTATTTATACCCTTTTTGTACTCAGGTCCTTGTTGCCTTCCCAAAAGGAAAGTGGGCAACAATTAGTGATACTATAACATATCAGATAAAAAAGTGAGGGAGAAAGTAGTCGAATATTCAATCATTTACTGAGAAAAAAATTGCCGTAGAATGTAAATATACCCTATGCATCTGCTACAGACTTCTGATTCCAGTTCCATTGTATCATGTAATCCAGAAGAATCATATTATCAGCTACTGAGTTTCACTGAGGTATCGAACTTGGAACTGCTTGCGATGGGCAATAACATAATGATAATAAAAGAAACAAGTATTGTTGAGAATTGAATCAGTTAAATGGTTGAAATCAGAGACACATGTGCAACACATCAACCTACAAGAGATAGCAGCATGGGAAAAAAAGTGTCTTATTAACATGTGCGATATATCATTCTGCAAGAGATAGTAGCATGGGTGTTGCTTATATATGTATCCTAGTATTGGCCATCACAATGACACCAAGTTTTTGGATTACATGCATAATCACTACTAATCTAACAGATGTGTAATCAGTAATTTGTTTGGAGTAACTGAAACAGAATGTAAACACTTTACTAATCCCATTATCGTTGTACGCTGAGGCTTCCATGGCAGAGTTAGTGGCCATCAGGCCTCAAAAGCAAATTCTTAGGGTGACCAGTTCTCCACACTTATTTAATTAATCTTTAGCATGTAATCTTTGAACCAACAAAGGTTTGAAACGTTTTCCATTCCTGCTCTCGTGGATTCTAGTCCCGGGTATCAAATTGTCAGCATGGATAATTCATCATCAACCAACGAAAAAACAAATGCTTAGAAACAAATGATATGACAGGCAAGTCACGTTTAATTAGAAAGGACATTGGTGACTATTTGTATCTTGATGCATAACTTCATTACACAAATCAAGATTACAGTGAAATTTAAGCATCCAAACAAGAACACGATAAACAAATCACTGATCATGATCATAAAGTAGCGCCATCATAGCACATGATCTGATAGAAATAAAATGACCAGCCCAAGAGACCAGACCATATGACACAATTGTTAAAATAATATTTGATGTTTTAAAAAAAAAGCCAGCAAACCTTGTAGTTTTCTCTTTGTTTCCCTATAACTATCTTAATTTGGATGCGACATGTCTCTTAGGCCTTTAAGAATTGCATACACTTATTAACATTTACATATATAAGGTCTGCAGTTGCTCATATTGTGATCAAACATACAGCGAGCGAAGACTAAAGCAATGAAGGTCAGCCTCTCTATGGAGTTCTGTGTTAAAACAGTTATCTTTTATTAAAACTCATTGTTGCATGTTTTGTTGCAGTTATTAGGTTGGATGCATCGTAAGCTTCGTCAGACTAGTGGCGAAACACTCAAGGAATTTTCCACTGGTAAGTACAAATTAAAACTTGTCATGTTGCACAACCATAAGTTAAGATGACAGTAATGTCATGCTTCAGTTCTGGAGGAGGAGCCGCTACTCTAGCTTATATAACATATTAAGACTCTGACTGCGGCCAAGAGATGGCGTATACATTATTTATTCACATTTTCTGAGTCAGGGCAACCTTGTTCCTGTTCGACAGGGCAGCCATCAGTTGATGAACATCACTACTACACAAAGCCCAATTATTGCTCTAGGACCAAAATACGGAGAGAAAACGTTCGTCGAAAATCATTTGCTGGCTTAGAATTGGCAGGAGCAGAGGATGACGAGCTTGGAGAAGAACCATCTGCTTTTTCTGAACTCTTTCACGGTTTCCTTGCAATCGGAACGCTTGGTTCTGACCCAATTATTGGCGATCCATCAACACCAAAATTTTCCATATCTGTTGACAACATAACCGAAAAGCAGAGTGAAGTAACAGAGAGTGATTTAAGGCTGATAAATGAAGAGCTGGAAAAGGTCTTGGGAGCTGAGGGTAATGATGATTCATCTGGCAGGAACAGCCATGCAAGTGGGGGTCGAAACAGCCATGCGAGTGCAGCCCGAAGCAGCCATGCAAGCACCATTACTCTCAGTGGCAAACCCCTGGAAGGCACTGATAGCAGTGTAAACGGAACAATAATATGTCCACTTCAGGGCTATCTTTTAGGGACAGCAGTGGCCACGGCAGAAACAACAGTCCCAAAGAAGGAGAACAGGACATCGCTCGGGGAGCTGTTTGAGAAAACTAAAATGCCTGAGGAATACTCTGGAATTAAACATGACAGAGGAGAAAAGAAAGCTGATAAGGAATCTGACAAATCTGCTGTGCAGCTTATGAAAAAAATACTCAAGAAAAAAATCATCCATGCTTCTTCTAGGAGTTGGACAGCATCTTCTGGAGGATCCACTGATTCTGTTTCAGCTGACAAGAAATTGCCCAAGGTAATTTTACCGCAATGCCAAAATTCAGGAGGAAATATTCTAGTGTAGTTTTATCTGATTAGTTTACTTAATATTACTTAAAAAGCCAAGTCTGTTGATAAATGGTTTTTATATTTCAAAATGATCGACAGTTGTTTACTAACATTAAGAATTGATGGTGCAGATCCTGCACATGTTCCACAGGAAAGTCCATCCGGAGAACTCTGTGCCAAGAGGAAAATCCGACAAGTTACAAAAAGATGATGATGATCTGAAGAATGACATGAACGAAGAAGGTGATAATGATGCAAACCAAAGGCTGTCAGAAGAAGATATTGTGATTTATCCGCGAAGGGGTCTGTCAAAGAAGAGCCACTCTTACCCACACCAAGGCATACTCGATTCAAGTGTCAACAAGGAGCACTGGATCAAAACAGACACAGACTGTATGTATATGCTTCCTATGCAACTAATCTAACAATGCACAAATCATTATCCTAACTAATAAATGCAAAACTAACTTAATTATGTGCATGGTTTGGTTGGTTTTACTTGCCCTAACTTGTTATCAGCTGATGATTTCAGACTTGGTTTTGGAGCTGTAGAAGGCAGAAGAGTCGTTTGAAGATGAGACTGGACTGTTAAATTATAAGATATTACTGCATGCAAGACTCTCCTTATTAGTAACTTTGTGAAATTTGATATCAATACTTGATTGAGTGTATTTTTCTTTTCTTTTCTTGGCTTGAAACAAACCTAAGAATAAAAGAGGTTTCCGTTTCCTCTCAATGTAAAATTATAAAGGCTACTCATCTGAGATTGTTGTGTTTGTAATATTCGAGTATTAATACGGTATCTAACAAGTTGTATAATCAACGATTATACACGAGTGTGCTGCATAGATCCATTAACGAGTAATCATATTGTAGAGAGAGAAAGTAATATGTGAGAGAAAGTAGTGGAGAAGAAAGTAGAATTAACTAACTAAATGAAATGTTCTGTTACAAGTTCATTATATACAGCTGATGTAACTAATTGACAGCTAACTAACAGCTAATAAGGGCCTGTTTGTATAAAAGGCACTGGTGTATTAAATAGAACCATTAACTTGTGTCCAACAGTGTTGTTAGCCAAACTGTGTGTTGCTGACATGGCACGTGCATGAGCACTAATATGCTCATTAGTCCCCCCTTGAACTGACATCACCTTGGCCTTTGTTGTATCAGCACTTTGCCCTTCATGTTCATCAGCCTCCCCACAAATTGGAGGCGAACTAAGGAAAGTGAGACCCAATTTGACAGAACAAGACCAATGTAGATGCTTGCCTAGACCCTTAGTGAGAACGTCAGCAATGTTATCTTTAGAAGCTACTTGAATAACATTGACCAAGCCCAACTGAATTTTCTCCCGGATGAAATGGCAATCAATTTCAATATGTTTTGTGCGCGCATGATAGACAGGATTAGCTGTTAGATCAATAGCGGCTTTGTTGTCACAAAACAAAGTAACAGGACTGTTGATAGAAATCTGTAGATCACTCAAGATGTTCTTGAGCCAGATTACTTCACAAGAACAATCGGATAGAGCCCTGTATTCTGCCTCAGCAGTACTCTTTGATGTCAAAGATTGTTTCTTGGAACGCCAAGAAATTGCAGCACTGCCCAACATAAACATGTAACCTCCAACAGAATGCCTGTCAACTGGATCACCACCCCAATCACTATCGCTATAAGCTTGAAGATGTAGGTTATTGTTAGCATGGAAATAAAGACCATGAGAAATGGTACATTTCAGATATCGTAGAACTCGAACAACAGCCTTAAAATGAGCCTCACGTGGAGCGTGTAGAAATTGGCTTAATAACTGGACCGAGTAAGAAATATCTGGACGAGTAGTAGTTAAGTACAACAGCTTACCAACCCAAGCTCGATAGACAGAAGGATTAGGAATTAAAGCTCCTGATTGTTCATCATCATGAAGCTTAACATGTGGTGCAATTGGGACTGATAAAGGTTTACAATCTGTCATGCCAGCAAGCTTCAGTAAATCCAAGATAAACTTTTGTTGGCACAACAGCATTCCAGTGGTATTTCGGATAACTTCTAAGCCCAGATAATACTTGACTGGACCCAGATCCTTGATAGTAAACTGGGAGTGAAGCAACTGTTTCAGATGTTGTATTAAAGGCATATCATTTCCTGCTAATAGAACATCATCAACATAAACTACCACTGCAATAAATTTGTCACCATCTGTGAAGGTGAACAAAGAATGATCTGAATGTGACTGTTTATAACCAGCAGCAAGCAAGGAAGCTGTGAGCTTTGCAAACCACTCTCGTGAAGCTTGCCTAAGTCCATACAGCGACTTTATGAGTTTACACACTAGTTTAGAACCAGGTGGTAACTTGTATCCCAAAGGAGGGCGCATATATACTTCTTCACGCAAATCACCGTGTAAAAAGGCGTTATTAACATCAAGTTGTTCAATGTGCCAGTTTTTAGCAACAGCTACAGCTAGTAGAGTGCGAACAGTCACTAACTTCACCACCGGAGCAAAAGTATCGTGGTAATCAATTCCTTCAGCCTGTGTATACCCCTTTGCCACGAGGCGTGCTTTGTAACGCTCAACTTGTCCGTTTGGTAATGTTTTTATTTTGTAAACCCAACGACACCCAACACATTTCTTTCCAAGAGGTAAATCAGTAAGAACCCAAGTATTGTTGGACTCTAAAGCAATTAATTCTTTGTCCATGGCCTCTATCCATCGTGGATCAGCAATAGCCTCATAATAGTGTTTGGGTTCCACAGGATGTGAAGTTGAATCATTGTGAACTATCAAAGCCTGACTATCAACTGTTTTGAGGTTAACAGTAGACGTAGGAACTGTCACATTATAGTCGGTCCACCAGGTTGGACGAGTTCTAGGCCTGTGAGAAGTTCTTAGGCATGGAACCGTAGAAGGAACCTCAACTGGATGATCCTGAATAATGGTGGAATTATGTAATGTATCACCAATACCTGTAGATTCAGTATCCTCTTCCAAATACACATCATTATCTGATATGTAGTCATGTGACACAGCAGGCTGAAAAGTGTCACTAGGAACCAGTGTATCATTGATATTTGCAGACTCTGTAGGAGATTCTGTAGTAGACTTTGTAGTAGACTCTGTAGTAGGTACAGTGGAAGAACCATGAGTAAGCCATGTGACAAAGTCAAAAGCATTGGCAGGTGTGTACTGCACGGATTTTGATTTTGAAGTCGATGGAGAGTGGTAAGGAAAGTGATGTTCCTGAAACCTCACATGACGACTAACAATAATAGCCTTGGTGTCAAGTCTCAACAGTTTGTAACCCTTTTGCAGATGAGGGTATCCAATGAAAACACATTGAATAGCACGTGCAGCTAGCTTATCAGAAGGATGGATGGATGCATAGCATAAACACCCAAATGCTCTAAGTGTTGTATAATCTGGTGACTGATGGAAAAGCAATTCATATGGAGTTTTGAACTGCAGAATTGGGGTTGGCAAAAGATTGATTAAGTGAGTGGCTGTCAGCAAGCACTCACCCCAATATTTGGCAGGTAACCCAGACTGAAAACGTAAAGCCCTTGTCATTTCTAAAAGGTGCTTATGTTTTCGTTCCACCCTGGCATTTTGCTGGGGTGTATATGGACAAGATGACTGATGTTGAATGCCCAAAGATGACAGAAAATGGGAAAATTGATGATTAAAAAATTCGGTACCATTGTCTGTGCGTATGACTTTGATATCAGCATGAAAATGTTTAATAACATACTTGACAAATGCATGAAAAGTAGCAAAAACATCATGTTTAGTAGGAAGGAGAAAAGTCCAAGTTGCTCTACTATGATCATCAAACACAGTAAGAAAGTACTTACAACCAGAAGTAGATTGTACATGATAAGGACCCCAAAGGTCTAGATGCAGTAAATGAAAGCACGTACTAGCATAAGAGTTGCTAGTTTTAGGAAAAGACAACATAGTTTGTTTTGCACGGGCAAACAGGGCAGTCATTATTACAAACAGAAGGTAATTTTAGACTAGAGATATGTTTGAGAACAACATCAGAAGAATGTCCTAAACGCATATGCCAAAGCTTGGATGAACTGACAACATGTGAAGCTGCTGTTAAAGCAGTAAGAAACAGCACTGTTAGCAGAAGAAACAGAAACTGAGGAAGGAGATTGAAGAAAGAAGAAATAAAGACCTTCTTTCTCAAGTCCAGTGGCTAGAGTTACTTGGTTCTGGTCCTGGAAAACACAGGAATCATGAGTAAAAACCACTTTGCAATGTAACTCAGAAGTCAACTTACTAATAGATAGCAAATTGCACTTGAAATCTGGTACGAGAAGCACCTCATGAAGTACCAGTTGTGATCCTAATCGGACAGAACCAACATGTGTAACAAGAATGACATGATTATTTGGTAAAGCTACATGAAAAGAATGAGCTATAGGATGTATATCATGCATGAGTAATCTGTCATAACACATATGATGAGAAGCTCCAGTGTCAATAATCCAAGTACCTTTAGATAACATAGGGTTACTTGTTAACATAGAGAATGCCAAACCTGCAATCCCTTGTATATGATTCTCTGGAGTATTGAGTGTGTTTCCTTGTGTCTGGTTCTGCTGCATCATCAAACTCATGAGATGACTCATGTGAGTAACCTGTTGCTGTAGTTGTTCAACACTAGTATTGACTGGTGGATAAGCGACAGGTGGTGTTTGAGTCTGTGGATTATTAATAGTACCAACATGCATAGCCTGAGGAAAAGTTCTGAAACCAGGAGCAGTGGCTGCATTAGGTGCATTAGGTTTGCCTCTTCCTTTGCCTTTAGGAGGATAACCTATAATCTTGAAACAATTCTCACGCAAGTGACCTTCCTTTTGACAAAAAGTACACTTCAAGGCTGGTTTCTTAGCACCTGCAGACTGAGTAGAAGTGTCCGAAACAGTTTTTGGCGCCTTTGTATTGTTACTGTTAGCCATGAAAGACATAGTCAAATTGACATTATGGCCAATCCTCTGTTTCTCCTCTTGTTTCACCAAGGAATAAGCCTGAGGAGTGGAAGGCAAGGGATTCATCATTAAGATTTGTCCACGTGCATTAGAGAAGCTATCATTAAGGCCCATAAGAAACTGTAACAATTTCTTTCTCTGTTCTCTTGCCTTTGTCAGCCTGTTTGAACCACAGGTACAGGGTATAGTTGGCTCCAAAGCCACATACTCATCCCACAAATTCTTCATCTTATGGTAGTAAATCTCAACAGACTTGTCACTTTGTTCTAAAGCATGTAAGTCTTTCAGTACTTGATATACTCTGTGTCCATTGACACTAGCAAACTGATCATGAAGTTCTTCCCACATTTCCTTCGCAGAATTCACAAAATCCATCCCATTGCTTATTTCGTCTGTGACAGTGTTCATAATCCAACTTATAACCATGTCGTTCACTCTATCCCATTGATTCCTGAGAGGTGAAGCTTCAACAGGCCGTGGAACACTTCCATCAACTATACCAAGCTTGTTCTTGGCTGAAAGAGCAATTGTAATGGACCTTTTCCAAGGACCAAAATTATCTGTCCCTGTCAACTTCTTCGAAATGAGAATCAGACCTGGATGATCAATATTTGCTAAAAACAATGGATGCAAATTAGATGTAACTGCAATCTCATCAGTATTAGGAGTCTTGATGACATTCTCATCATCATCTCCTTCACCGTCAACATAAAAGTCACCCTGATTACCAGAGGTCGAAGCTATATGACCAGAATTAGCAACAACATTTGCATACGTCGCCTTCACCATGATATACACAATTTTCTTCTAATCAATCACGCTAAATGTAGAATATTCACTAACGAACAATCAACAACCACAAAAAAACTATCCAACAATCAACAACCGAGATAAACTCATCATATTTCTGCAATACTACTAATCACAAACACAACAAAATTCTTCACAATCACGATCGCAACAAAAAACACCGTAACGGAGCAAGAAACAGCACAATCAACACTCGATCTAAACGAATCAATCTCGTCAAATCAAGAAGAAGAAGAGAAAACACTTATCTAATCTTTGAATCGCGGAATTATCTTTGAATCTTGATGCTCTGATACCATAACAAGTTGTATAATCAACGATTATACACGAGTGTGCTGCATAGATCCATTAACGAGTAATCATATTGTAGAGAGAGAAAGTAATATGTGAGAGAAAGTAGTGGAGAAGAAAGTAGAATTAACTAACTAAATGAAATGTTCTGTTACAAGTTCATTATATACAGCTGATGTAACTAATTGACAGCTAACTAACAGCTAATAAGGGCCTGTTTGTATAAAAGGCACTGGTGTATTAAATAGAACCATTAACTTGTGTCCAACAGTGTTGTTAGCCAAACTGTGTGTTGCTGACATGGCACGTGCATGAGCACTAATATGCTCATTAGTATCCATGTCAAATCTGCAATCTCAATTTGTTGTATGCAATACTCAAGTTCATAGTCAGTGGCCGAGCCAAGATCTTTACGGATCCAACAGTAAAATGCACAAGCACAAATTATGCGCTTTTAATTTTATGAGATAGACAAGACTAGTAAAGTTGAAGTTATTTACGAGATGAGACCAGAGTTCAACCTGATTTGCTCTGTAGTTTTCAATGGGGCAATAAGTTTGAATTGGGGACTCGAGGCACCCATGTGAAGAATATTTTGTCGACGAATGGGTGGATTTAACGATGTATATTTCAGTAGTTGTTTGAGGTTCGCCTAATTTAGATGCATATAAATCATTTTTAAGAATGTCGGTGCTGTCTAAGCTCTGTAATCTATTGTTTTTAATACTGTATCTCTGCAGCTGCTGTCTATCTGGTATAATAATCTATGCTAGTGTTGCTGTTAAATAAATAAAGGCCACGCTGCATGATGAGCTCATAACAATCTAGTGGCCAATATCTTATACAACCGTGTGCGCCGTATTTGACTAAAACACTAGTAGTACCATTCCTCTATGATGATGTTTATGATTCTGTATTGAATTAACCATAAGAACCGATCAGATTATGGGGTTGTTTGGTTTAACTTGAAAGAAGTGACTTCTTGCTTAAATTAAAGAAGTGGAGTAAAAGTGAGAAGTAAATAAGTTAATAAGGTGTTTGGAAAAAAAGTAGAAACTGTGAGAGAAAAGCTAGCATTCTCAACTTATTTACACAGACGGGCCAAGAAAAGTAGAAGCTAGAAGTAGAAGTTGATTCTTCAAAACAAACAGGCGTTATATATATTAGATGAGAGTCAAATTTGTAACCTACATAACTCCGGTCCTACAGATGAATGTTGGTATAGTCCACCTGCACATCTCACATATTCTGAATCCGAGATGTATTATGATTCATTACACAGTAGTCGTTTTTAAGGTTAGCAGAGATTTACTTTACTTATATAACTGACATTTACAAATGTTCTCTTTGCTGCATAGCTTAATATTTTAATCTACTCCAGTAGCAGAATCAAAGATTTTTTATATTACGCGCAATTCAAAAACAACAACGTGCAACTTGCATGCTATTTATATTAATACACAAACACAGACTTGATTTTAATCTCCGACAGAGAGAGGAAACGAGAATGTGTGTGCTGGCGTACGTGATGCTGATTCAGTGATTCTACCCGAGACAGAAAATAGAAAATGGGTAGATATTGGAACTTGAAATATTTTGATCAGAGTTTTAATAAAGTTTCCCCAGCTGTTTTATGTCAGAAAAACAAAATATCAATAAAATGCGGGCAAGAAAGCAGTGGCCTGAGACTGAATTTTAACAACCGGGGGTTGGTTCATGGTTTTTTTTAATTTGTTTTTGCTTGATGAGTTATAACATAAAAATATGGCCAAGTTGGTAACCACTTGGTCGTTTGAGTAGCCGTTTTAGCAAGGCTGCTATCCAGAAATAGAATCACAGATGGAATAACAACTCCTCCTCTTTCATATTCTCTCCCTTTATATATCGCCCGTGGTTTCGACTTTACCACCCCTCTCTCTCATACACACATACCACTTTCTTATTTATGAGCTGCTGATGAGTAGTAGTACTAGTAGTTGATTATAACAGTGTTCCTCCCTGCATTCATAGTTTCTTTCTAGCTCGCACCGTCATCTTAGAGTTGTATCGTAAGTACTCATACTGCATCATGCATGCATTCCTCTTACTTTACTCAGCTTCTAGCTAGCAGATCCAAGGCTTCATCCTTGAGGTTTGTGAATTGTACATATGTTGCTAAACATTTTTGGTTTCGTTCATTTATAGATCCCCTATTCTCATATGTAACTTTATCAACTTATTACATCCTATATGTTAGATGAATCGGCATAGCATACAGGAAGTAACAAGATGATGATGTTAATTACTGGTACAAGAAAAATGGCATTTCCGGCCGCTAAATTGGTAGGAATGAATCGGCAGGAAAATGCCGTTTCATTGTACTGACCTCTCGATTTTGAAGTTTGTATTATTAATGACTCCTTGTTAGCAAATTTAGTGATTTAGATTACAAATATAATTATTTCAGAAGCGGATAGCCGTTTTAATTCTTCATGAATGTGAATTAGCACTTGTTTAGCAAACACTATGCAGCCAATATATCAAAGTGTAAAACATAAAACCAAAATGAAGTGATTGATGCCAATACTTGGTTTTAGAATAATAGTACTAATGTTCTAAAATGGGCAAAAATGACAATTCTTTTTTGCTCCTTCAACTACTTTGCTAGAAATGTTGTACAAACACAAGGCAAGGAAATTCCATTCTCAGGTCATCGGAACCTCAGTCTCTTGCAACTCATATATATCAGCTGGAGCATGGTGCTTAATAATAGAGATTGTATTGTATATTTGTATCCATGTCTCAGTATGTTATTTTAGTGTCTAAGAGCATCTAGGTACATATTTGAATATATCAACCAATTACTGTCTGAGTAGTTTATTTTAGTGTGTCAAATTTTAGTATGTTATTTTAGTGCTTTTCTTTAGAGGTGCTTGCTGCCGCCACTCCTGCTGGGCTCTCAAGTACTACTTGCATGCTAGTCTGTTAATAATGTGCTTAAAATAGACAAGACATTCTATTCAATTTGCCCAAAAATAGTCAACAGGATATATAACTTGTAATCCTAATCTTCTTAACTCATGTGATTGCTTGAATATTTATAGGTTCGATTGTAGTCATTGTCCTGGAATGGAATCATCACCACCAGGATCTTCAAAGAAGGTTAAGGCACTTGGTAGTATGACACAAGTTGTTTCATGCTTAGTTGATGGTTGCAACGCAGATCTTAGTCGATGCCGAGATTACCACCGACGTCATAAAGTATGTGAGCTCCACTCAAAGACCCCGCAAGTTACAGTAAGGGGTCAAGAACAGCGTTTTTGTCAGCAATGCAGCAGGTTCAGAACCAATTGTGTTCATCATCTTACTCCCTCCCTCTTGTCAACTTAGTATATGTATTCCTGTTGGCTGTTGCTTTTCATCATCTTGTATTCCTTTTTCAACTAAATATCTACGCGACCAAAATGCCTTTGCATGATGATACTCTGAGTAGACAGTTCCCAGCATAGATTGTTGTAATATTTTCACTCTTGAGTAGTTTCTGAACCGATTTTTGGGTGTATCTGCATAATATGATTAGCTCAGATCCCCCCCCCCCCCCCCCCCCCCCCCAAGTTTCTAAGATCTTCGTATGGGAATATTTCTCGGAAATGAATTGATACATCAAGTTTTCTGGCATTAGGAGCCAGGTTTGCATATGTTGCCAGATTTTACAAAATGTTTAGCTCTCACGTTTTTTCTGTCATGCCCAAAAAGTGTTTCAATAATTACATTGTCAGGTCTTAGGCGTAATCTTATATTTTTGTCTGGTAATCAGTTACATCTGTGTTTGTTACTTTGATTTTGTATGCTAATTGGTGAACTTGGTTTCCATTTGAGGGATAGAAACGATAAACCGAAAACACTCATCTGCTGTGTTCACACTGTCATCGAAAAAGTGGTACGAGAAAACTTGTAGAAACTTCACTCAGACATAATATCTCATTTGCAATGCCAAAGTTGGAGGTTTAAATTATAGATATTGTTGTCTCGTCAAATTCTAAACAGTTAACATTATATTGTGTTTCAGATTTCATTCTTTGGTTGAATTCGACGAGGAAAAGCGAAGCTGTAGGAAACGCCTTGATGGCCACAATAGGAGGCGAAGGAAGCCTCAGTCAGAATTGTTGCACAGAACATCTGCAATTTATCATTCTGATCAGCCTGCAGGTCTGCTTTTTCACTGATGAGTGATCTTTCATTAAAATTAATGAGTTCCCAAAATTGCTTCGTAAGCAAAATTCATTATTATACCAATAAGCCGACTAATAGTTTATAATCATTAAATTAAGCTTGTTCTGTTGATAGTAATTAATAAGATATTTGTTTTATGATAGCCAGGCTCCACGATTTTGTCATTCAGCAATCCCACAAAACAGGTTCCAACTGCTGGCGGCAGCTCTTCCTGGATTAAGGATGTCAAAACGGAGGATGATACTTGGATGTCCAACGCAAATCTAAACTTCATCAACAAACCCCCTCCTGGATCTGCAGCTCAAAACTATAAAGTCCCACTTACGTGCAGCAGCAATCTTGCACTTGAAACATCTTCCTTCTGTCAGCAGTTTCTTGAACCCGATCCTGCTCGTGGCATGAACCAGATAGAGTTCCTAGACAGGTTCCAGATGGGAACTTCCCACTCCTGTGGTGCTCCCTCTCTTCTGTCATCAGAGCAACTTGAGACCAGTGTTGCTGCTTCAAGCCACATGGTGCACCCTAACCCTGTCCATTTTTCCCTCTCACAGTCCTTCATGCAAGACACGCACTTCACTGGACTAGAGCAACCAGTTGTTGATAACTTGTCAAATAACATGAACAATTCAACATTACATTTCGGAAGAGCATGTGATCAGCACGGGCTTGACCTTGACGGATCCTCTCAGCATAATCTGTCATTCAGGTTAGACTGAAACTAGATATTTATATTTTGTGGTTAGTTCATTGCCGTGATAGATAAACTGATCATTAATGTTCCTCATCTGAATTTTTTTTGATGATAAATCAATCCTGATAATAATTGTTGAATTTTTATTGTAAACACAACTTGTCACAGCAGTAAACATTGTCTAAACAATTATGTTCACTTTTTTTATTGGCATGGAAATTAAAAAAGCAACATTTGGATGTCGTAGAAAAACAAAAGTATACAGTAAGTGATGGAACCAGATATGTGCCGTTTGACCTGAGGTTTGTGACTACTTGGTGTTGATACATTTTTCAACTGTAAACTGGAAACTGCTGTTTTTGGTCAGTACCACAATCCTTGAGGAATTTTCATTTCACAGCTACATTGAGTTACCTATTCCTATTCCGAGGCCGGTCCAGGCCCAGGTTCAAAGACGTACAACCACGTAAATATGAATCTATACGCCCAATGTCGTGATAATTAAATAAAATTGGCTCTGAATTTATTCATTTTAATACATTTTATTTATATCCTGATATAAAAAATACATAATTCTTTCTTTCTTGAGAAAAGTTATAAAGTGAAAAAGTATAAAATTATAAATTGAATATATATTTTTTTTTTTGAAACAAAGGTGTTAATTTTAATAATAAAAAGCCATACGGCATCTACACCAATGATCGAGTCGAACAAACGGTAATTTGCAATCGCCTGTTCTCATAAAGAGACAGTTAAACGATATTTTGAAGAAAATGTATATACAAATACAAGTACCCGCTTCATGCATCCTCGTTGAATTACTGGTACCCTCTTCATCATGCCTTAACAGAGCTATCGTTTGAGCTATCGACCAAAACGGCGATTCCATACAAACTTTCATCATCAAATCAAGACCCCGCTTACAATTAAGAAGCGAAAAACAAAACTCTCACCAGGGAGAGAAAACAACCTTAGATCTGAGCAGAACCACAGAAACAAGAGAAATCGGACTGAAAATCCACCCGCTTTAAACAGAGAAGAAAGACAACGAAATCTCCGATGGTTTTAGATCTAAGAATTCTTCCGAGAATAGATCCGAAATAGAACCACAAAAACAAGAGAAATCAGACCGAAACTCACCCGCTTGGAAGAGAGACAGCGAAATCTCCGATGGTTTTAGATCTAAGTTTTTCGAGAAGATGTATTATTCAAAAATTAGAAAGAAAAACAAAGCAATCAAGTGATTTGGGGCTTTCCACCGGTGAAAACCGATGGAAGCCCCAGGCGGCTACGACAAGAGAGAGGCTAGAGGCTAGAGAGAATTAGGGTTAGGAGAGTTAGAATCATCTATTATCATAATAATAGATGATTAGGAATCTTACTAGAGGTCTTTAACCAACATTAAGAGGTTGTTTATAATAAGAGTGTTGTATTATTATAATGATAAAATTTAGGGCGTTGGTCCTGAAAGTCACAATAAGTACACACATGACATTCAAAGTCATGATCGTCAGAAAAGGTCCTCACTGTCACACAAAAACGCAAGAACACTTTGCAAAACGCAATTTTGGTTGTCGTTTTAACCCTTTTAATGCAAAACACAATTTTAAGTTGTGTTTTACCTCCTAAACGCAACTTAAAGTTGCGTTTTGAATATTATTACTTTTTAAATTAATTTAATATTAAAATAAATAAATCATTCTATAACCTAAATATGAATCCTAAAATATTAAAATTATTAATTTATATTTTAAGATTAATTTTTTAATTTGGTTCCCTGGCTTTAGGGTCTCACGACCCTAAATCTCACATTAATTAGGGTATAGGTCCGAAGGTATAGGCCCTAAACTTTCCATTCTAAATCTAACCGTCAGTCGATTTAATTCCAAGTATCAATAAATCATTCTAAAACCCAAGGTGAACCCTAAAATATTAATAACCGTTAATTTACGTTTCAGTATTAACTTTATTACACTGGTTCTTCGCGGCCCTAAAGTCTCGAATTAATTAGGGTTTAAGGCCTAAACCCTAACTATTGCTAATTTAATTTCAAGTATAAATAAATTATTCTAAAAATCTAAAATATGAACCTTAAAATGTTAATAACTGGTAAGTTGTGTTATAGAGTGATAGTGATAATATTTTTTATTTAGGTGACAATTGCGGCATTACAAGCTCAAACAAGGACAACGGGGTCTTTTCTTCAAAATTTATCATTATTAATATTAGTAAATTATTAATATGTCGCATGGACTAATTTTAGTTAAGGGTGAATGGACTTTTAGCTAAGGGTGTGTTCTGATAGGATATTCACCAATGAATTAGGATAATTTTGTTTTGGCTGGTCATGGACAAATACCACAAATATATTGATCGGGCACAGTAATTTTCAACAGCGTAGAAAAAGTAAAGGAGTAAGATCATGAGCCCTAAACGAGTCGAATTTGAGTACCGTCGAGACAATTTAAACGCATACAGACTTACAGAGAGAATCAAAGGAAGAGGTAGTGGAGATTGATGAGCTGTGCCACAAAGCAAAATTGGTGGCTAGTGGGAAATGCTATAGTCCCATTGATTGGACTGAAATGAAGTCTGTAGTGAATTGAATATTGAGCTAGCAGGTTGAGGCCCATTATAGACGTGACTTACCTTAAAGACATCTTTCCGTAAATGGAAAGTGGTCCACGTGTCATGTTGATTGACGTTGATGCTGCTTATGTTTTTAAGGTCACTTGTCTGACTCTATCTGCTTTTCCTGGCCCCCGTCTTCAACTCTATTCCGTCATTTCACAACCCCATTTTCTTTATTTTTATATTTATTCACTGGTCCCCTACCAATCAGTTGGGTTCTTTTTTAAGTCATCTACTTCAATATTCCATTTATTCTCATCTATTTTTAGTTGCTTTTCAAATTCTCCGTTCCACCCTCTAGTACTTCCTGAGTCTCAGCTCATTTATGTTTTCGAACCAGATCTATACTTCTTCTATACCCTCTTCTTAAACATTTCACCCCCTCAGGCCTCATATATTTCTTTCTAATTTCTATGTGCCCGACAGATCTCGACATTGAAAATAAATCCAATATTAATATATTATATAATAACTATTTTTAAAATCTTTTAAAATTAGAGAGGACTTGGACATATTTATCAATTTTCAATACCAAAACATGATTAGAAATTATTAACCGATAGGAAAAACCCTAGTTTTTCTTTTTCTCTTTTCTCTCTAGCCTTTCTATTTTCATCTCCGACGGGACTTCCATCGGTTTTCCGGTGGAAAACCCCAAATCTTTCCGTTTGATTGCTAGTTTTTTATTGTTCTTGCTTTTTCATTGATTTCCTCAATAAATCTCCTTTTTCGGGAAAGGTTTTTTAGATCTACATCACTGAAACTTTCGATTTTCGTTCGTATTCGTTTCCAGAGGCCTTTTTGGATTTGTGAGTGGATCGATTATCTCTTAAGCGTCGTGTGCAGATCTAATTGTTTTAGTTTGTTTTGGTTATAGTTTGATTTCTCTCCCTAGTGAGAGTGTGTGCTTTTCTCTCCTTCTTTTGTGAGAGTGGTTTGGATTCATCGATAAAAGCCTTTTGGGAATTGCATTTGTGGTCGATAGTTCAAACGGAGTTTTTGAAAAAGATGGTGAACACAGAGCAAGGATCTATACATGTACCATCGTCAATTCAACATCGCTTATTTGTCTCATCTTGGGTATGAAGACAGGCATGTTAATTTTTTCTATGTTTGTTCGACTCGATCATTCTTGTAGATGCCGTATGGCTATTATTTATTGAATTCTCTCATTTTCTTCAAAAAAAATGATTAGAAATTATTAAATTTTAAATTATGAATAGGATTACCATATATCTTACTTTTTCTCTCGTTTGATTATCTTTTATAGCATGTCTAAGTATATGCATTTAAAGGAAATTATTATAATTAGTATAAAAAATATTCTTTAAAATCTTATTTGAATTCAACTAATTTCTAAATATATAATAATTTTAAATACAAATTAACGACCTTATAAGTATCACGGTATTTATTTATTTATTCATTTTCCCCACTTCTTGATGACGGGACAATTATAAATTCATATTTTATTATCAATATAATATGAATTATATGATATTATTTTATTTTAATACGTGATATTCAACATAATCAAGGCAGTTAGCGCCAATTTTAATTTTCATTCTCTGATATAAATATAGCATGGACTTTCTAGAGAGATCAAAATGTGACACCGCATTCAGGTATATCATGCTTATATACAGAAAACTTTGTCACTCCGTTTATACACACAATGTCAGTTCTTAAAAATGGACAGAAAGCTTTGCAGATAAACTTGCCAAAGTATGTGCAGCAAAATTAAACAATTTGCATGCATATATTTAAACATCAAGTGAAAATATATTTGTTTCTCTATCAAAACACATACTCCCTCCGTCCCCCTGAGTAGTATACATTGGGGGACGGGGACGCGGTACGGACTTTAATACTCTTATAAAATGTAGTTGTGCAATCTATTTTTAAAATTTTTCTTTTCTGAATTAAAGTTTGGATGTTATATTTTTATACAGAAAAAGAAAATCTCAAAAATAAGTTCCGGAACTATATTTTATAAAAGCATTGAAATGCGTGTCGAGCAGTGAAAAAGAAACGTATAGAATTAAATGGGACAGAGGGAGTATCTACTTGCTAGGATTACCTAATAAATCAGAGCTATCAGACCTTAAACCTTCTAATTATATATCAATTCAACATTTTGCTTAATTTCACCAAACCGCATGCTTATACCAACCTACTACTCCATAATTTTGGCTTCGCCTAGAATGCCTTATAATTAATTGTTTTAAGTTTTTATTAGAGCAGAGTTTTGTTTCTTTACGCGAAGGAACACCAAAACTTTGTCTATGTTAATTATTAAATCTGACATGTGCGTTATATTTTAGATATTGACTTGCATAAACTGATCATAACAACCTTAATATGTGTTTATTAAATCGAAACATAAAGATGATAACTACACTACTATACATTCCTTTAATCTACTTGATCATTAAGGTAATTTTGATAGATAAAAACATATGACTATATCTTTCTGCATTGAATTGGATGGATGACTCAGAATTAGGAATTGTTTATTCCTATATATCATTTTTATTATATGGATTTTTTTTAACAATAAAAAGAGACCAGAGTTCAAATTCTTGATATAAGAAAATCAAGTGCAAGTAGAAATATTCTCAGATTATGATAAATAATTTCTGAAATTAAAAATCAAGTGTATGTAAAGACATTTTTGTTAATTATAAATGACTATTATAATATTACTCCCTCTATTTTGAAATATGCATCACATTTCTAAACTTTTAATTAACTGCATCATTAAATTATATCAGAAACTTTTAAAAATATTTTCCTGCATTTTGCTTGATTTCTGGAAAACAAAACATTTCAATTGAAAGCTACACGATTTCCTGACAAAATGTATTTCCATTTATGAAAACCAATGTCTATAATTTTCTCCATTGAAAAAGCTTTTTTCTCAATAAATAATTTACAAACAAGAAGACTTTCTCAAAATTTAACTTCCAAAGATGTTATGTTATTCTGTGGGAGCGAAATGTTACTTGTCCTAGCTGTTGAGTTTGTTGGGTTGGTAATTAGTTGTTGAACCGAGGCGGGGCCCGGGGTTAGGAGAAGGGTCCACTCTGGGACCACATGGGATGCGTCCTGGGTTTTTATAGCAACCTCCATGTGCGATCTTCCTGTTTCACCACCCTCCTTGATGTTGTATACCATATTACTGGGACCTCATTTATTAAACAATCAAGCCCCTCATATTTTTTACTCGAAATGAAAATTAGTGTTTCATGTTTCAAAAAAAAAAAAAAATTAGTGTTTCAATTTACAAATGTGTATATACTACTAGTATTAAGTTCAGTTAAGTAACTTCACAAACAACCAAATAAGTAAAGATCTTCGAGCATTGTGTAAGATCTATAGCTGCATCTACTGCAATGCAGGTGTGTGTGTATTCTGAATCCTGATGTATCATCATCACCTTTACCAATTGTGAAAAGAGTAAAAATCTAGCCATCAGCTGTCTGCACAACCAAAATCTCCTACTTGCTTAGCTTGTTTACTTGCATCAACAACGAAACTCAATCTTTATATATTCCATACTTTAGGTACGTAGGAATATATCATACGATTCGAGTAGATTCTCCTCTGACAATTAAGATATCTCAATGTCTCTTTGAGTTTGATTTTTTTTTTTTTTTATAGTTGTTTTTTGGTTTTGATGTTAGAAATTACAAGTTAATATTTTTTTCATATTAATCAAGTTCAATAGTTGCACAGTCATGATAAATATTTAAACACTTGAAGAAAATAGAGATTTTTAGTTGGATAGTATATACACAAATTCTTGTTTTCTTTTATGTTGGGATATATAAGTGGTGTTAGAGCATCTCCAACGTCGTTGGCTATAATCGTTGGCTAAATTGGACCTGTAAGACATTATGTAAAATTTGCTGAACCTGTAAGATATTTTGCTACAATGGTACTAGCTATATTGGTTAGCTATAATTTAAAAATAGTATGTTATTAATATTTTAAATTGTTAAAATAGAATATATCAGTTCAATATGGTAATAAATGATGTACAATCTTCCTACAGATTTTCTTACAGACCTGTAGAGGTTCGACAAATTTAGCCATCCATAGGAGGTTGGCTAAATTTATAGACAACAGCTCATCATGGTTGGAGTTGAGCTTTTGGAGCTGTTGGCTAAATCTTTTTATTTTAAGTATGCCAACTCATCTTTTAGCCAAGGATTTTAGATGGTTGGAGATGCTCTTAGCTAGTTGATGTTCACACTCGCACACACTTTTGGAGACTTGAATCTTGACCTCTCGGCTATATAATTGAGTTGTTACGGCTTGATTGATCATTTCATTGTTTGCATATGAATATTAATTACGTTTTAGATATTGCATATATTTGGGTGGTGCGAGCAGCTATTTTAAGTAGAAAACGCGGCGTGAACCTTAACCGTTTAAGAAAATGGCATGCCCCTTTTGTTATATGGTTGGTAACGAGATTTTTTCACCCCGCAAATAATTAGATTTAGTCGTTTCTATCTGTTTAAAAATGGAACACGTTTTTTGTCCACATCAAATTAACATGAAAAAGGAAATTGCGAACTTCTTGCAGGCTCTTAGAGTCGAAATGCATGCATGTTCTAAAATGGAGTGCATTATATAATAGAGAACAATAATATTCTTGATATTATATGAATTATGAAGGACACTTTCAGATTTATAGCCTACATCAAAATATAGGAGCGTTTTCTGTCAATAAACTGTAAAAAAATATCTTAAAAATGATTGGATAAGGAATAAATTAGCCGGGTATTTGTGCATAATCGACCAAGAATGATGATAAGTTTAAAGCGGATTAGTAATGTGAGATATGTCAAATTTACAAGTCACAGCTTCTGTAACACCGATCAAAACTTTGATCGATTTTACCGGTTATAGCTATCTTTTCGTATCGATCGGTTATAAATAAATTATCCATTCTACTTTATTTAGTTGCAGCAGCAATTCGGTGTTGTTTTTTGGAGTCATCTCAAGAACTCTATGAACCATACATCGGTCCCGAATTTCTGAATTCCCTCAGTAATTATCCTTAATTTTAATTTCATGTAAGCAATTGTCAAAAAAGTGAAGCTGGGTTGCGTAAAAATCTGTCCAAAATTGTCAAAGATGAACCTATAAAATACATACAGATATCACCTATCTAATCAAATCAACGTCCGTCCGTCCGTCTATCTGCTGATGACCAAGGAAACGTGTCAAATGTGCATAGGTTTAGAACAACAAATATCAGATGAATTTTCTGTACAACTCCCAAGCCTCCCATCCACCACAAATCAGATGAATGCACTACCGGTGCTCCTCTGTCCCTCTCATTTTTTTACGGTTATTATTTTGAGATGTCCCTCTCATTTCTTTACATTACCACATATAGTAAGTTTTTTCCATCATTACACCCACTATCTTCCCCCACTATCTCATATTTAACAATAAAAACTACTATTACACCCACTACTTTCCTCCACTATCTCAAATCTATTATTAAATATTGATGGGTCACTTTTCATCTAACTTTAATCATTTTTCATACATTGTCTTGGTCTCCGTGTCCCCCTCCAATGTAAACAATTGAGGGGGACGGAGGGAGTAACATTTATCTTTTCACATAAATTATTTTATATTTTACGGAAATTATTAATTCTATGTTTGGATGAATGTACTTTTTTGCATGTTGGTGGCGGCTTTATCTTATTATATAAACCTCCATCTGCTATGTATATATTGCATGTCTAAGGATGCTTGTAAGTATCTATTTTAATATATGTTCGTTGAGTGGCTGTGACGCAAAATTGAAATGCAGCGGACAAAATATCTTCCAAATCCTTTCTATCTAATCTTCCTTTCTTATTTTGCGTTTCTGCAATTATCTGAAAATTGAATTCTCGATTAAGAAAAACCACCATGTTTGTACTTCTACTAATTCCCCGTCACCGGATCTTTCCACTAAAACATATTATCATTTTACTACATAAATTCAACAATATTGACACCACAAGAAATGTTAAATTTTTAGACAAGAAATATGTCTTACTAGAATTAATTTCCTTTTTACACATTCGTTATAATTTTTATATAAGATGTATTTCATCAAATTTAGTAAAGGGTTTAAATAATTTGGAAATGTTCTCCGTTTCTTTTTATAGTAGAGCATTGTTTTGCATTATGCTCAAGTCCAGATGCTTTTAGACATTTTTTCATTCAAAATGGTTGTGCTAAAACTAGTGCATTTCGATTATTCAAATCTAGGCTAATTTTTATCAGGCGTTCGATAATGCTCTTTTTAACATATTTTTAAAACTAAATTTAGCAATAATCTTTATTAAAAATTTGATGACATATGCATTGACGTACACATACAGAATTACAGTAGTGACGAGTATATAAATGTGAAATGCAGCTCGATTATGCCATTAATTCTACAGACATACTGAATTCACTCAAATACATAAACCACACAAAATTGACAATTTATAGCTTCCTAACTTGAATGAGCATCTCTCGTTATCAGCTACAAACTTCGATCCTTTTCTCTCTGGTTTCCAGCATTTCAACCCTAAAAAAGAATCATTATAATTAGAAAATTAACGGCGACACGGATCGCTGTTTTTCTACTTTAGAGTCCGTACGATTTGATGAATGTTTGATTTACGGAATGCAGAAAATCAGAGAGTAAAAGACTATTGATTGTATGTAGCACATCGCACAAGATTGCAGGGATCAAATATGAAGCGGAATGAAAAAATGATTTCCGTAGATGAGCGAGCTATTTGGTTACCGAAATGTCACTGACTCACTGCTCTTAGCATTTTAGCCTTTCTATTACGATTTCCCCTTTTACGACCCTCATTGTTAGACGTAATTTTATTATTTGAAAAGAAAACATAATGATAAACATTTTCAAGATAAGATATTTGTGATAAAAAATTGAGAGTCGTCAATTTGATTTTACAGTCCACAGGTATATGCAGTTTGGTAAATCTTGTCGTATAAATGGTGCGGTAGATTTCGGTGCAAACGAAAATTGTAATCCGGGAGAATAATTGCTCGAACACAAAAACGGAAACAAGAAATAAAAATGACAGCTGCAAAAAGAAAGTACAGTAAATGGGTTAATCATGCATCCAATTACTTTTTCACCCATCTCCAACCACCGCTCATGCATGCATCAACCGTCCAGTAAAAACCCATCTCCAATCTCAACCGTCCGATTTGGAAAAAGACCTAGTTAAAGGCTACACCTCACGACCACTGAATAAATCCTCGTATCACCATTTTCTTACACAGACTACTTGTCAATTGTTGTATGTGCAAGTGATGTCTATATATGATGTGTACATGAACACATATACATTCACCCTTATACATATAAAGAGTGATTCAAGGTTATGGAAAGCTGAAAGCAGAGAAACATAAAAGTAAGAGAGCTAGCTAGGTAAGCAAAGCACAAACATAAATATATATATATATATATATATATAAGAAAGAAAAAAAAACCATCACTGTGTGTGTTTGTGTGTGTGTTTCTGTTTCTGTTGTTGTTGTTGCAGTGATTAATATATATAGATAAAAGAAGAAGCTATACAGAAAAATAAGACATGGGTAGAGGTAGGGTTGAGCTGAAGAGGATAGAGAACAAAATCAACCGCCAAGTAACATTTGCGAAGCGTAGGAGTGGGCTTTTGAAGAAAGCTTATGAGCTTTCTGTTCTTTGTGATGCTGAGGTTGCTCTCATCATCTTCTCTAATAGAGGCAAGCTCTATGAGTTTTGCAGCAGCTCAAGGTATAAATAGATATTTATGTTTCTTTTTCTTGGTTTTGGAGTGTAGATCCAGATTGTTGGTTTTCATGTTTCAAATGTTTGGTTTAATTTTTCAACAAAATGTAAGATTTTACTTTCTCTTTTTTTGGCCTTGATGGGTTTTTACCATTTTCATGAATGTTTCAGTGCTTTTAGAACTTTGTGCTTGTTTTTTTGTTAGATCTGCAAGAGGAAACCTGGAAAAGAACACACTTCATCTTTTATTATACATCTATCAGTAATGCCAGCTACTAATTTTTTTATATATGTCATCTCCTTGTTTTGATTGTGTATATCTTTTTCTCATATTTTTTACTGTGCTGTTTTTCTTAGTTTGGTCTCAGACACATGTATATCTTCATATTTTAAGTAAAGATTGGATTTTTAGGGTTTTTCTGGCTTTACTGCTTGCTTAATTTTGTCTAGGAAGGATTTGATCTCACTCTTTCCAACACACACATATCTGTTTTATTTTTCTTTATTCAATGGTTTTGTTTATACTAGCTAGCTAGTACAAACCATATTAAGTCTTGAATTCACCTTCCCTCTTTTGTTCATATCACGTTCTGATGATCAGCTACATCACATATCCTCTTTTCCAATTTTATTTATAGATATATATATATATTTTTCGCCCAAGATATATATCCATCATACTATATATATAATACACATTTTTGGTTCAGTTTTATCAAAAATCTCAAATTTTTGGAATGAAGAATTTGATTTTAGGCAATTGTTAGAATTCTTTAAAGGCTTGATGAACAAAAGATGTGATTTTTCAACTTTGTTTGTTTCAAGGACATTTGATCTGTGATGCAGGTACTATTCATTACCTTCTTTGATCCAAAAGTTTATGTAATGGATCTTCAAGGACATACAGAGCTTTAATTTGCAGATATGCATATATACATCTGTCTTTTCTAGGGCTTCAATTTGTACTGTGGATATTAGGGTTTCTCCATCTCCTCTAATAATTGATCTATTTCTCTCAAAGGACTGTCCTTAATTTATCTTTCTGCGCGCTGAGTGTGATATGGTCTTACTTCTATCTCTAATTTTCAAATCTATCAATCAATTGGTTACTTTGAGAGTACTCTCTCTTTTCAGCCACTTGGTGAATACCAAGTAATTGCATCTAATTAATTATATATGAGTTGTAATCCACCAATCGGATCTTTCAATATCTAAAAGTAGGATGCTCAAATATTTCTGTTGGATATGTGTATGCAACTCACTCATATTATCCAAGAGATACATGATATGCCACAGCTTTTGAACTAGCATCTTGTTTTTAACAGCTGCTGGTTGCTGCATCAAACTTCATATAGTACACTCAATTGTCTTTTCAAGAATATGCTTGATTAACTTTTATCCCCATTCTTTTCCCTCAAGAAAAGAAGAAAAAAATTTGTCACAAGGGTCATTTGATAATCTGAAACTTAGTATGGAAAAGCAACCACACACTTGCAAGAAGAAATCAAGTACTACTATGTACAGTATAACTATAATTGGTAGTGTTTGGGTGTGGATGGTGAAGAAGGAATATCAGGCAAGATTCAAATTTATAGTTTCTGGGTGTCAATAGCTAGTTAGCGTAGGAATTGACTGTAATCTACTACACGTTTATGTACATAGACCATATTAGTTATACCCTTATCTGTGTTATCTTCCTGTGTATCATCTTTATAATTCTTTTGGACATATAAAACTAATCTGTAATTTCTATTAGCAGCATGCTCAAAACCCTTGAAAGGTATCAGAAGTGCAACTACGGCGCACCAGAGACAAATGTATCTGCAAGGGAAGCTCTGGTAATTTTATTTCCGCAAATTTGCTAAGTAATCTTGTGGAAATTCAATTTTCTGCTTCTGTTGACCTACTGTTTTGACCACGTATGCTGCTAATCCCTAAAACAAATTAGGTCTAAATAACTTAGAATTTTAAACAGTACTTCTCCTGATTAGTGGTTCAGCAATGTATGCAAACCTAACCAGTCTTTGATAATCGAAGATGATCCATCAGTGTTATATACAAACTACATTGCTAGTACTCAGGAACAAATTTCAGATAATACTAATAATTCAGGATCGATTGCAGATAAGACATTAACCAGCTAGAAAGTCGGTGGTTTATTACAATATTACTAAAAAAATTCTCTCTAAGCTTCCTAAATCACAGATCCCCTTCTGAACTATTAAAGTCCTCTGCTACCTTGTCAGGAAGCTAGACTTCTTACTGTGTTACACAACCTCATGTAGAGTCCACGCATCATGAATCACAACAAGACAGGGTGCAATCCTTGTTTTAGATTCCATCATGAAGTACCACAAGATAGGCCATATTCCTTGCCTATTTTTAACAGCATCATATTTTGATGTGTTAAATCCATTGTTTATCATCTCTGGAACTCTCTGTATACACTCACTATATCTGCATCTAGCAATGTTTTGATGGAAACAATGGCCACAGAACAAGATGGCAGCACTGTCCCAAGTCCTGACCTCCACTATGCATGCCAGACTTGTGCCTTTGGTAAAATTGTGCACCCCCTCTTCCACCAATAAGTATCACTCCTTTGTATTCTATTTTTCTAATTTGTAAAACAATGATACAACATATTGTTTCCCTCTGGGACCTTTTGTGGACGAGAGTCAGTTCTTGCAGCAGGAAATTACTGAAGGATGGATATCTGAAGTCTAGTCATGCTATCTTTAAGATCTGAAGAATAAAGATACTCATGATATATACGGTGTACAAGCAGACACACTCGATTATGCACAAACCTTCAATACAGGAAAAAGCTGATGCACTAAATGGAAAGAGATTTGCTCAATAACTTTACGAGCTATAAGTAATAGTTCGGAGTAGCTCATCTGTACTCACACTGTCGCACACACCTCCATTAAGGCTAGAACCAAACCGTAGAGAAGATTGATACATAGCAATTAGATAATTAAACCACAATGATTGGGGCCTGTTAATGGAATGAAAGCTAAGGCTTTGTTATGACTCTTGGCAAGGAGCATTATTGCTCTAAAAGATTCTACATTTAACCTAAGATTCTACATTTAACCTTTTTAAGTTATATTGATTCCTGATAGAAAAATGATTAGCAGTGCAGGGATGAAAACAGTATCATATGACTCACACTATATGGTATAATATGTATATATAGTCAGCCATCTCTTATTTCTATGGTTGGATCATTGCATCACTATACATATGTTTAGCAGGAGGTAGCTAGCCAGCAGGAATACTTGAAACTGAAGGCACGTTATGAAGCCCTACAGAGATCGCAGAGGTAATTGTTGATGCTCTAACTAATAACGTCTCACATGAAGTACATACTAATTTCATACTAATTATAAATAGGAATCTTCTGGGCGAGGATCTTGGCCCTCTAAACAGCAAGGAGCTGGAGCAGCTAGAGAGGCAGCTTGATATGTCACTCAAGCAGATAAGATCCACAAGGGTACGTGCTCCATATATACTTTTATGCTCAATTATCCAATTATTCTGTATACATCAAATACATAATTGTTAACATGATTACAACAAGGTCTCAGGCAATTAACATTAATTGTACAGACTCAATTGCTCATTAACTGTTTAATTAAACAAACAAGCTTCAAATATTACCAACTATGCATTGAGTCTATGCATTCAAATAGTACATTGACATCATGAATATAATGTTGTGACAATATTCGTAGAGCTTAATTGTTTATCATTAGTACTGTAGCATATATCTCTATAATTTACTCTGATGCAGACACAATACATGCTGGACACACTCTCGGATCTTCAGAGGAAGGTAAAAACACTTCAATCATAATTAATTATAATCACAAAATTTCTTCGGGCTTAAAATCATTTTTGGTTTTATTATGTTATAATTAACTTCAGGAACATGCACTAAATGAAGCAAACAGGACCCTGAAACAAAGGGTAACTGTCTTCTACTCCTCCTTTACAAGTTATTCTTAATTTGCTATATATATATATAGCCATGCATGGTGGTTCTTGGCAATTTAGCACTGCAGCAGTCATTTCCTAGCAGAAGCTGTTTAATTAATTTACAATTTGACAAAACAAAATCCCTGCTGCCTAGTAAAGATCGGTGTATATATACATATATGTTGAATCAAATAAAAAAATGCAAACTACTAGATGGAGTAAGTTTAGAAGATAAACGAAGAAGGTATGGTATGCTAATTAATGAATGTACAAAACATGAAGTTGATGGAAGGACATCATGTAAGCCCATTCCAGTGGACACAAGGAAATGCACAAGATATGGGGTATGGAAGACAGTCTCATGGTCAACCTCAAGGGGATGCATTCTACCATCCCCTTGTCGACTGCGAACCCACTCTACAAATGGGGTAAGCTCAGCTTCAGTTTTTTCATCAAACTTTTTCATTTTCTTAGCCCTCACTCTGATTGATTTCAAAATCTAATTACAGATATCAGACTCATGAAGCAATGAACGCGGCTGCAGCAGCTGCGGCAGCTGGCCCCAGTGTGAATAATTACTTGGGAGCATGGCAGCTGCAATGAAATGCTCGCATCATCTCCAGAAGAGAGACAGGCATGCATGCAAGCATGCATTCTTATATAATAAGTTGTTTTTCTTCCTGTTTTCATTTGTAATTTATGCAACTTTCATCTCTTGTTTTTGCCAGAAGACATATAAATATGGTTTGTATAACTAAGAAAACGTTGATGGATCAAAGAAACCATATAGAGACAACCCTGTGTAGATGCTTTGTGTTGAAATCATATTATATAAATATGGTGAAGCAATCTGCTTTTCTAGCTCTATATAATTATTCATCAAGCTATTTTGTAATCAAATTGTAATATAATTAGCGTGTATGCTTGTTCGTTTGTTTGACAGCCCTTTTTATTATTGTTTTATTAAACATTTCCCGTGTTGTGAAAATTGAATTCTCCTAGCACTTAATAAAGGGAAACTGTTTTACCAGCAAAAACAAGGCCTGGAACTTTTATCGAAACTCTCTTATGAATGTGTGTGGCATTCAAGCCCACGAAATATCCACACAAACAAATTTCCGAACTACAACTCACCAAAGTTTATTGGGCCTGGTATACAAGCAAATAATATTATTTGCAGGCCTAACCCATCTGCCACACATTCAAGGGTTGACTCTTGAATGAATACCTGAATAACACAATCAGAAGTAAAAGAAAAGTATCTATCTTTTGGTTCCTCTCCTTTTTCTCTGGCTAGCACCATCTGAAGTAAAAGAAAAGTAGCTGTCGATCAACACGTCTTGAACCGTTTAAAAAACCGTTAATAAGTTAATTCATGACGAGTCGATTCAAATCCAGCATGTCATATAAATGAGTCGGTCACGGTTTGACAGATCCAAAATCATGGACCGACACGAATTGACACGGCGCGGCACGTGTCAAACCGATACAATTTATTGAGTAGCAGCATGTACGCTATTAATATGAGGAAATTCAATACAATATTATATTTAATTTTATTATTATTATTCAACCAAACTACATTATAATTCGTATAAATGAATAGTTTATTGATGCTGTTTTTTTTTTTACAATATTATATTTAATTTTATCATTATTATTCAACCAAACTGCGTTATAATTCAAATTAGAGTACACTAATATGCTTAATTAGTTTTTTTTTTTTTTTTTTTTGAAAATATGCTTAATTAGTTGGCACAAGGATATCATGGATATATGTTTCATATCTCTATTTAAAACTAATTCAAATTAATCTGATTTTTCTGAATTTAAATGCATTTGACATTAATTTAATTCTTCAATCGATTCATTGATCGACCTAGGTTTTGTGTGGGAGGGCTGTTAAAAATTGCTATGCTATCACAAAAAATGCTGGTAAAAAAGTGCCGATAAGTGTTCGGTAATTTTTTTATAATATTTACTTATTTTGAGTTGTAGTATAAAAAAAATAATATTTTTGATAAGGTTTGATAATGAAATGTTTAACTGCTTACTGCAAAAGCTGAAATCAGCTTTTCCTAAAAATATGGGAGGACCTATTTTTTCTAAAAACAACTTTTCGGCTAAATGTTGTTATTCGGAAAAACTGCTTTTGAATTTAACAAACAGATTTTGATCTTGAACAAAACACTGTTGTTGCTGTCTACGACAACAACTCCAAACACTACCTAGCCGAGACAATGGCTCCTAATGGCATTTTACCAAGTTAATACTCCCTCTGTCCCCTTCAATTCTATATATTTCTTTTTTGACACGTTTTTTAAAATTCATTTGAAATCTAACTTAGCTCCGCTCTTGCACACTGTCATTGCGATCATGATTGGATGTCTAATTATTCAGACAGTAAATTTATTTTATTTTCAAATAAATTATTAATTTATAAAAAATTATAAAAACATGTTTAGTAAAATATGTAAAATATTAATATTATATAATATTAAATATATCATACAAACATATTAACTTTCCCGTTTATTCTATTTTTATAAAAGAAAAACGGACCAAATATGTCCAATATCTCATCTCTTTGGCAGAAGAAAATATCTGGTGACCGCCACACAAAATATCTGCCGATGTTTATCACCTTCTTGGGGAAGAGGAAGAAATGATTGACTGCCTTCTTTGACTCTAAGTTTGACATGAGATTTAGACACCGGATCTTCTAGAGTTGTAGATAAACAAGTTTAAGTGTCCATTCAGCTTAGTAAAATATTTATGTATTTTTCAATTTATAAAAGATTTATTAATACTCCGTAGCATATTAGTATCGTGAATGCAAAATTTAAAAAACGCAGCTCAATAAAGTAAAATTATTAGTATATAATAACAATATATGATTATATCTAAAACTTTAAATCGATCACAGATTCCAACAAGACTCTGCAGTTGATAAGCATACATTCTCCACTTACAGACTTAGAGCATCTCCAATAAGCTCTTTAAACAAGCTCTTAAATGAAAAAATAGAGAGCATTAACAAAATGGAAGCTCCAATAGACTCTTAAAGGCTCTTCAAAACCTTAAGAGTCTATTCTCTCTCCTCTCTTTTAAGAGTCTCTCACTCACTCTTAAGTTATATTTTATTATAAAGTAATACAAGCATCCACTTTCTCTTTCCACTCTAGTATTGTAGTCCTATTCATTTAATAATAAAATATTGTTTAGGAGTGGATGTAAAGAGTGTTGTTGGAGATGAATATACATTAAATTGTTAAGAGTGAATATTTTATATTATATTTGAGGAATGACTTAAGAGACTATTGGAGATGCTCTTAGAGCATCTCCAATGGGCTCCTCAAACAAGCTCCTAACTCCAAAATTTAAGAGGATATGAAAAATTAGAGCTCCAATGGCCTCCTAGTAGCTCTTTAAAAATTTAAGAGCTTGCTCTCTCTTTTTTCTTTTAAAGAGCATCTAGGTGCTCCTAACTAATTTTTATTGAATAAAATAATCACATACTTTTCTTTCTATCCACTTTTCTCTTATTCTCTCTCCAACTTTTCTCTCAAATAATAATAAAATATGAGTTAAGAGCAAGTATAAAGAGCATGGTTGGAGTCGTCACGATATTCAATGTATTAACTTACTAGGAGGCATATATTATATTATTTTTTAGAGAAGAAGTTAAGAGCACCATTAGAGATGCTCTTACAGTCGTAAAATCGATCGGTATGATAGTAAGCGATATATATAATAAAAAAGAAAAGAAAAAACATTATCCATAATAATAAGAAAAATGAGAAGGGGTAGGGAGATTATTAGCTAGGGTTGACGTGGAATCTGAGAAGGATGGGGAGGAAGAAGCTGGAAATAAAGCGAATCGAGGACAAGAGCAATCGGCAAGTGACCTTCTCCAAGAGAAGAGCCGGTCTTTTTAAAAAGGCTAAGGGTCTGTTTGGGATTGCTGTTGAAAATTGCTGTTGCTGTGAGTAAAAGTGCTGTTTAAAAAAGTGCTGTTTAAAAAAGCTGAGACTGTTTGGTAAACTTGATTCCAAATGTGCTGTTTGAGTAAAAGCTGAAAATAAACTGTTTGGTAAATTTTTTGTTAAACTGCTGTTTATAGTTATAATTATAAATAAAATAATATTTCATTCATTATTTCATAGGCAAATATTAAACAACAAATATAATTATGTAAAATTAGAAAATAAAAAAACTAGTTAAGATAAAAATAAATTCAAACTTTGATAAATTGAGTAGTCTAATTATTGTACTAAGCTAAAATAATTTATACGTTTTACATCATTAAACTATGAGCTATTTGATTACGAATAATATTCATCTCACTTGATCTATCACTTCTTTGACTTTGCTCTAAAACTTGTGGTCGATGATCCGGAAAAATATCTCTTGGCACAAATTCTGGATGTATGTCAACTTCATGAAAAATAGTATCTTTAATGGAGCTCAACCTGATATAATTGTGCAGTGCCATAGATGCCACAACTATATCTCTTTGAGATTTAAATGAATATTGTGGCATGTATGTCAAAATCTTCCATCTTTTCTTCCAAACTCCAAATGTCCTTTCAATACAACTCCGAAGGGATGAATGCGCTTTATTAAAACTTCATGGAAAACTCTACTTATTGTTTCACCGGAATGTTGAAAACGTTCTTGTGCGTGTCTATTTGACGCACCTTGAGCTAAAATAAACACAAAAATCCCGACTTTCTCGATAACTGACATCCTTCGAGATGGTTTGAGCTCATAAATATTTTCCAAGTCATGAGAGAGCTGAAAAAATGTTTCTTTTTCCATTCTGAACATAATCTTGCACCTATTTTCATTCATTGATAATATTTCTTGCATCCATTTATGACCTGTCTGATAAGATGTCATACAAGGGACTTTATGAATAAATGTGCAATAATACTCTGTAATTGCAGCAGTTGTGCACACTATCAAATCCCAGAACTCATCTGTATCATCAATCATCTCATCGGTGATGTGATCTTGAGTATCCATGTCATTCATATCTATTAATATAACAACATAAAAAAAATTAGCAAACAACTAATATTCAGTAATAAACTAGAATAGTTCATAAAAAAATCACACACCAAATCAAATGTCAATGTCATGGAATAAAGCTAAACATAAAAACTGAAACTCCTAAAATATATTTAAGTAAATAAAAGTATCTTGAGAAAACTAGATTTAATTAGTACTTCGAATTCCTCATGTCTTGTTGTTCTTTTTGATATTTTAACCAACCAACTTTAGCTTCTGTTGTCTCTAGATGTTTCCATAGCTCCCTTTTTGCTTTCTGTTCAAACATTGTCACAGCAAAATAGTACAATTCAGTGTTCTTAGGGACATCCGGAATGGCATGCAGATCATCCATTACTTCTTTTATAGTACAACCAACTTCGGAGATGCCACTTCTCTTTTCAACTGTTTCCACCAGTTTTGATATATCAGACCGTAATTTTGACGCGCCACTCATTCTCTGTTTCTTACCTTTATCTTTTGTATTTATACTTGTACCCTGATCAGATTCAATATTTCTTTTGCGTGTCTTCCGTTTCTTATTAATGTTAGAGTTATCATCTGAATTTATATCATCTTCTTGTAAGAATCTGTCCATGCTCTTTTGTAGTGGATCATCAGCAGAATCATTCAAACTAATAATATCATCCTCATTTTGATCCTTTTTCGCTAGTACATCTGCATCTGAAGAAGGCGCCCAAGCAAATTCTCCCGTGGCAACTGTACTTCCAAACATAAAATCATTTTTTGAGACGATATCAGGATCTATTCCTTTCTTCTGAAATCTAGCATACTCTTTATTCATCTGCACATGTATCACAGATACATATTATTTGATATTTTTCTATAACTGCTTTGGATACAAAAAAATTAAATGAAACACTAGCTAAAATTTACCTGAATTTTTGCTTTCCACCAATCGGGAGACGCATCCACGGTCTCTAATCTTGGATCCCAACCCAATCCAGTTTCTTTGCCTATTAATTCTTTCCAAAGTTTCCACTCCGACCTCATTAAGTCCCACTTATTTTTTAGTTTTGGTTTTTCATAATTTAGTCCACTTAATTTTTGAAAGTTGGAAACAACAAATTTCCATCCTTCTGAATTAAAATGTGTAGAAGGCCGCAATCCCTTGTTTATGGCACTTATGCAAACATCACAAAAAATATGTGTTGTATTCATTGTCCATTTGGCCTTTGTTTTAGCAGTATCCTTAGGTTCCTCTGTGGATTGTTTTTCTGTGTTGTGTGCCATATTGTATCTAAAATAAATAAAACAAGCCACAAGAATTTGTCATATGCATGATGACTAAAGTAAATATGCATGAATAAGGCAAGTTCTAGTAAATTTGTCATATTTGTAAAGCAGTATCCGAGGAGTAACGATGTATAAGGTGCAGTAATAAAAAAAAATGTAGGTTTAGATACTTTCATAACTTTGATAATTTTTATAAAAACTTATCGAGGCCATAAAATTCCATATATACAGCATACAGGACAAACTTGCCATCTTTCTGGTCATCTTTCTGGTCATACATGGAGCATGTAGCAGTAATAATACATATAGCCTATAGGCTATGGCTAAAAAGCAACTTCCATTACAAACAAACTTGCAGAGATTTTACGAACTATATTACAACGGGAAACTTGATAGTTTTGCATTTATACAAGGCTGTTCACCGATGGTAAATAACGACGCTGGACTGATGTGAACTAATGTATTATATATTTTTTCTTGCTAAATCTGGCCAAATCAATTCATTAAATAAAGCAGAGTACATCAGACCAATACCACTGAAGAGGCACTACACAAGCCCATGCAAAAGAGACAACAGACCTAGCATGAAACAAAGGGACTAACCTAGCATGCAAATAGAAACTAAAACCTAAGCATTACAAGGAAAAATGAGGAAATAATCTGGATGATAGAAGCTGCCAAGAAGACAAGGCATTAGCCCTGGCCAGGCGACTCTTTGTTCTCGAACTAATGTATTATATGATCATAGTTCATTCACAATACTAAACATGGATAAGATATGTATGAGTTAAAGAGAGCTAATGAGAGCATACCAGGAGATTTGCTCGAATGCCTGCTCTGTGCCTCTGTTTCTTCCCGTGCTTCTAATAAAACAAGCTGAAACCTATGACTAATCTCATGTTAATATAAAGGTAAAGTCATTGTTGTTTAATATAATACAAATTACAATGATAAAAGTTTTATACGTTGGTAATGCATGCATGTTTTGGTGTTCTATTTTCTGTAGAATACTATTTTCTATTTTCTAAAGAATACTATTTTTGGTCTTGCTATAGAATACTATTTTTTTTAAGATTTAATTGATTATTTTTTATGATGTATGAGGTTTTTTTAAAAAATTATGTTATTAATATATATAATTTTAAGTAATGATATAAAAATCATATTGGAATAACCAATAAAATTTATGGCTATTTATAAAAATTACGATATTCTATTTACAAAACTATATAATTTCTGTAAAATATTTTCAACAGTAACGCATCAGTTATATTTTACACACAAAAATAAAATAAAAATAATTCTTTATTATTAACTGAAAATATTTTTTTATGTGAGAGACTACTTCTATTTTATTTAGAACACCGATATTAATTCTTATATTCAGTTCAAAATTATATAAAAATCTATACCATTTACCAAATATACTACTTATGTTTATTTTATATATAAATATATAATTTTTTTTTTCAATTAATATATAATATATTTTAATTTATACCTCTATATTATAATGAAATTTTTTTAAACAAAATTTAATGAAACCAAAAAGATATAACCTTACAATTCATTTAAACAATATTTATTTCAAATGTTTTCATTTAAATTATTATTAGAAAAAATTCAGCAAACATCAACAATAATCGAGAATATAATAAAATGTGTGTTATATGTGTGTTTTGTTGTTTTGTTTTAAGGTTAAACAACTACAAAATATTTTATAAAAAATAGTTGCTTTTGTCAGGGTTTGATGCCGGGCTCTGTAACAGCTGCGCGCAACAGCGGCTTTTGTGAAAAGCAGGGGTATACCAGCTTTCTGTAAAAGCTGCTTTTGGACAAAAATTGCGTTTAGAAAAAGCTCTTTTAGATTTTACCAAACACTTTTTTACAGCAGTTTGAGAAAAAGCTGCTGTTGTGGTTCCAAACCACAACGCCAAACAGGCACTAAGCAACTTTCCATCCTTTGCGATGTCCAAATTGCTGCCGTTATTATCTCTAATAGTGGCAAGCTCTATGAATTCTCTCACGCCAAAAGGTATGCTCGTGCTATATTTGCTTCTTACATTTTTTGTCCTTTTTCATGATTATTCACTCTTTTCTACTTTGTGCTATTGTCACCTCTCATATGTCTTACTCGATCCCATCGATTCATATGTATTGCTGTAATTACAATATATTTTTGCAACTGATGTGTCTTTTTAGTACCGGGGGTGGGTTTTTGGACTAGCAATTTCTCATGGAATATATATGGGGATTTCTTAACGAGCCTATGATTTCTCGGCCGGGCGTTGGATGAATATCTAACAATTAGGATTATAACATTTTTTTAACACACTCAACGGTTAAAAATTGCTAGATTATTTTTCCCGATCGCCAAACATGTTAAAAGAATGTTATAATACTGATCGTTGGATATTTATCCAACGACTAAAAAATCATAGACCTATTAACACATCCTCGACACGTGTATGTTAGAATATATGTAATCCAAATATAAATTAATTTAGGCCCAAAACTATGGAATGCATTACTTTTGTTTCTATTATTAATGGATTGTATAGTTTTGACATTCATCAATCATGTTTGCACTTATAGTGGATTGTATATCTATCTCGAATGATTTGGGGGTGATTGCCAAGACAATCGATTGGTGTGTGTGTGTGTGGGGGGGGGGGGGACTCTATTCATTTAAATATATCAAATAGATAATTACTTTTCATTTGAATTCAAATTAATCATTCTTTCTATTATTTTATATATGCGATTAGAGTCAACTTTCTTTTTTAGTTACAATTCATTTACACACGGTACCAGGTCAATAACTGACGAAATATTAACATTTAATGTTATAATGGACTAAAAAATAGATCAAATTCTCAACGCTTGTACAAAATAATGGAGTAAATGATTAACTTAGTCAAACTGGAATGTACTCTATATTTAGATAAAGCGAGTTACCAATATGATATTTTTCCCTTGAGGTAAGTAGCTCCAGATTTTGAGATTAAAAATCATAAAAGAAAATTAAGCTTTAATTGACTCTTAGAAAATAAATATACATGTTATAGCCTCGTGGTTCCATCACTGAGATTGGGAGCGTGCTTGCCTCGACTTAAGTCCGGGCTTTAAGTCATTTTCGTCTTTAAATTGAAAAATATTTACTTAGTGTAATAAGTCAGTAGTCTAGTTAAAGTCAAAATTTTTGTTTTAACTATAAGCTGGGCCTTGAAGCTGTTTCTAGCTTTAAACTAAAAAATGTTTGTTTTTGTAATAAGTCAGAAGTCAGCTTAAAGTCATGAATAAGCCAGAAGTTGATTAAAGCAAGAAGTTAGTTTGAGATACTTTTTTCAGTGGCTTGATTTTTTTGAACATTTTTTTTATAAAAATTAATCATAAGTTAGAAATTATCCATAAATCACTTTTATTTTTATTATTATATTTTTAATAACCCATAAGGTATTAATAAGTCAATATTACCTAAACAGATATTTTAAACTCCCAGCTTATCAAATAAGTCACGTTAAGCCATAAGTCATAAGCTCAGCCAAACGAGCTCTTAATTTCTTTGAAATTTTTTGATAAAAATTATAATTAAGTCATAAATTACCCATAAATAATTTTTATTTTTATTATTATATTTTTTAATAACTCATAAGTCATTAATAAGCCAAAATTACTCAAACAGACATTTTAAGCTCCCAACTTATCACATTAAGTCATGTTAAGTCATAAATCATAATTTAACAAAATTTCTTCTAAATAAAAATTATATATGTTTCAAGTTGCTAGGAGCGAGTTTTATATTAATTTAAGAAGTGGAACAAGAGTGTTAGAGATATTCATAGAACTTATGAACTTGGAGTTTGCAAGCTCGGTTGCAAATTTATTATTTGAATTTGCTGCTTTTTTTTAACAACTTCTTTGTTTTTTCATATAGTAACACACACACACACACACACAAACATATCTTATAAACACACATTATTCCTAGGTCATAGTTAGGTCGAAAGCCGAGGCAACAAGATTTCAATGTTTAATTAAAAGGCCGGGGATTTAATATTGTTTAAGTTGAGACGAAGCTATGGATTAAATGTTGTTTAAGTTTAGGCAAAACAAGGGCCTAAATGTTGTTTAAGTAGAGGTGACAAGGTTCTATTTGATCTTCGAGAGAAAGTAGTGTGGCAAATATCATCTTATTGAAGATATTTATACTGGAATATAAAAAAATTGTATAAAACAGATTAATTATAAAGAATTCAAAAGTTAAAGGGAACAAATAATTATAATGCACTCTTTATTTCACCTTTAATGCTTGTGTAGTTTTGTTGGAAACTCGGTGTTAGCATTCAAAATGTTGGACATTTCGCGAAACAAGTAATATATCCAAGTATTTCAAGTCTGATTCTTAGATAAGTTCCCTGGTTGTCAAAAATGAATACTTGCACTTATTTTGATAGTTAATATAATTTAGACTTTTCTGATACTAAGATTTTTATATTTTATTGTCATGATAACTGTATGTGCTTATTTTTTACGCAATTATTATATATTTCTATCCCATTACCGATTACTCATTTTCATATCAAATGGAGCAGTTTAGCTGCGATTCTTCAACAGTATAATGATCTCTCTGAGATAGACGAGCGTGAAGCCACCATAATCCATGAGCCTGAGGTAAACATATATAATATGATATATTTGATTAACGAATGTTAAAGAGTAAAAAATTACTATATTATCAACTATCACAATATTTTTCCTTAAAAATTATACACACACACAACGTACGTACATGATCATCGTCTACCCCGTAGTGCAATATTGGATCTCCTGCCATCATTACCATTATCTTTGTTACTTGCCACTACTATATGATGTGAATCGTTTTAATAAATAAAAATAGATTCAACTTTTATATTGTTCCCATGTAGAGGAAGGCTTCGTCCCTTATGATCTTTCCTATTTTCTTGTGACATATAATTTTCACTTTATTTAAAGTTTTGGTCTTTTCATATGATTGAGATACTAAGAAGCTAATATTTCAACTCTTATATAATTTGACAATATGACATGTTTATTTATGATAGAACTCAAAATATGCAAGCAGTGAGTCTAAGGGAGATCTCTTACAAAGAGTTGAAAGGCAAGACCTCTATTTTCCATCAACATGTAATTATATTTTGTGATTTTATAATCTTTACTTGGTCTCAATTTTGCACACAGAGACCTAGCTGAAGACAATCTAGACCATCTTACTATGGAGAATCTTGCGCAACTGGAGACAGAAATAGAAACAACATTAGTTCAAACAAGGGCAACAATAATCTCTCTTAATGTAAGAGCATCTACGCTTCATACTACATCACATTTTTTATGGTAACTTATACTACTTAAACTTTTTTAATTTTTTTATGGTAACCCGCACTACATAACTTGGTAAAAAATGCAGTTGTTACTTTAAAGGATGACCAATATTAGGAGCTGTAAAAAATTATGAATATATACGAGAATTCATATTTGTGGTCCTTAGTCGGGTATCATTCGGTTGTTATAGTGTATCTAAATGTGTGCGTTAAGGTAGTTTATAATTTGCTTTAGAATAAAGTCTTAGACTTGTATGCTACGAGTTGTTATGCTGATATTGCTCTATGTACATAAAGAATTCTCATATTGTTGGACTTTTATAAAATTAAATGTTGGCCAATATTTTACAAAAACTTATTTTCCACTCCAAAATCATTACAATATCTTGGATCTTTCTCTTCTTTCCAAGTCCTAATACTTCCAATCTCCAAAATCCGAGTTGTGCGAACTCCGCTGACACTTGGGCATTAAAATTTGCATTATGCTACTAAGACTGCTGAGGACATGGTTAATTCTGGTCATTTTGCACTCTTACCAAGAAACTTAAATGAGGCCTATTAAACAGTTTGGTACAGTCTGCTGCTACAACTCAGTACTTGCACCCTGAAAGATTTTCCACCCATCTCCTCCTCAACCACCCAAAAATCTTAAACATGCTCCCGGTCATCTCTCTATTTCCGTGGAGTCACATTATATCCACGCTAATCTTTAGAAATATGTGATTTGTTTGTAGTCATTGAGATGTCATAATTTTAAACTCAATTAAGTTATTAGATTTACCTAATAAATATGCACTACCAATGCACTCAACACTGACTGTGTCTGAGTCGGTGTGTAACCTATGATGTTGGTGATTACCTAGGGAAAGAGTATAAACTATCTTCTCGCATTCGGAAATAATATGATATACTTAGATAGGAGATGGAGATTTTGTTTTTTTGAATTAATCTTTAAGTTGGTTCATTCCAACAATCAAATATCCTCCTATATATATCTGCGTTTTTCTGAGTGAGAGTAGTCTCATCTAGACATGATATTGAGTACAAGTATAGTTTTGAAAGAATCACTGCTATCTTTGGTGGGATAAATAGAATGAAATTTTAGTGATGAATGTTGCATAAAATGAAAGAGGGAATAGTGAACAAAAACGATGAAACACAGATATATTGTGATAAAGTTTGCATGGAAAACGAGCTGGAAATAGAATGGACAATTCCATTTCAAATTGGTACTGCCAGCTCTAGTGTATATGGCTAGGACAAGATATTCTAAACATATTTCCTTAAATTGGTGCAAATTAAGTTGCATGCACTTCAGACTATATTTACCTTAATTAAACACAACACAAGTCGTTGAGCCATATCCGGATATGTTCAAAATTGGTGTGATGTGCCTCTGGGAGTAAATTTAAGACTAACATTTGTCTATGCTGGTAATCTATTAATTCATAAAAGGTCTGATTAATTCATTTTATTTCATATTTTTATCTTGTAGAAACAGTTGATGATGGAATCAATAACAACTCTCCAAGAAAAGGTATCATTCGACATATATTTTGTTTATGTTAGTGGAATACGGTCGCTTAACCTTTTTGAACGGTAAACAGTTTGCTAAAGCTTCTTGCAACCAGAATTAGTAATATTATTATATGAACCTTTTTTTCTACTTCTATGTTGCAATCACCTATAAAATCTCCCATATATATTGCAAAGCAACTCCTGCATTTTAATTAATCTTCCTTGAATTAAGTTCCGTAATTCACTCATTAAGGTTGGCTTTAGTAATCATTTTATATTTTTATTATGATATAGTTATGAAAATGATGACCATATATAAGAAAGAATTGATGTGCATTTTAGTTCATGATATCTATTTAGTATCCTAGTGCTTGACTAATATATTATGCAACATGTGCCCTTTCGGGACAAGTCTGACGATATATTATATCTTGTTACGCATTTATGTTATAGAACAAAAACTAAAATTCAACACCCTAATGGTGTCTTATATTTTGTTCTAAAATAGAACATTCTTACCGTTTGTGCTATATTTAGAACAAAAGATAGCCGGAGTTATAATTGCTAAAGTAGAAAGAGAGAGTGAGAGAAATGGATAAAAAAAAAGTACTTGAAAGTGTAGGATCATTGAAAGTTGGCTAAATTTATATTCAAAAATGGGATGTATTTAAAATTTGGTTAAATTTGAAACAAGATTTGAAACCAACCATTGAAGGTTTGATGTTGTATCTTATTATATCTATATATTATAGAACAAAAACTACAAACTAACCACTTCAATAGTTTTCTATATATCTTGTGCTAGAGAGAACGATGTCATAGTTTGTTGTGAATACATAACAAAAGATAGAAGGAGCTATAATTGTCACTTCATCAGAAAGTGAAAATAGTGTGAAAATAGTGTGGTATATGGTGTAAAGTTAAGTAGAAAAATTAATTTTGTATTCAAGTGTGGTATTGGGGAGTATAAGTTAAATTTTGGAAAAAGATATAAAATCAACCATTGGAGACATGGCGTTAATTTAGCATCAAAAACCCACATTTTGGTGTTAAATTATAACAGCAGCTCCTGCTAGACTAGCACAAAAATTGGACTTGATACTAGTCACAAATTTCAAAAGCGGTGATTCACCGTGAGTGTCATATTATGCCATTTAATTTAGGACATATGCTGGCTGCGAGGTATTTATCCATAACAATAACTATATGCAACTACTAGTGCAGTGTCAGTACGTTTAATGCATTGCCAGGGGAGATGATCTTATCTTTTCATAATACTCCCTCCGTCTCTAAATACTTTTCCTGTTTGTACTTTTCACGTTTGCCAACACACACTTTTGATCGTTAATATCTTTCATTTCATAGTAGCATTAAATATAAAAACTTCAATGTATTAAAGTGCTCGTGAATACGAATCTAACAAGATCACTCATGATTATATTTAGTTTTATAGATTAGATGTAAATTAGTAATTTGTCTCATGTTATGAACAGTACCGACATCACAAACAGGAAAAGAAAAAAGAAACGGAGGGAGTAGCTAAACTAATAGGAATGTAAGCAAGTACCTATAGAGGCTGCTACAAGGCCCCAGAAAAGGACCAAGCAGGTGCCAGCTATTTGGATACACAATATCTTGTGCTTTACTTTTGTTCATTTGCTATTCTTCACTCATGTATTATTAAGCTTTGTTTTCAGCAACTCAACTTCTATTGTAAATGGAATAAGTACACCTGTTAGATTTGATCACAAAGTATTTGTTGGCTTGTTGCCTATGTATACTTGCATTAATTAGGCATAAATGATAAACGTGTCTTAATTGCATATAATGAAGACAAGGGGTATATAATGCTGAACACATATGCGCACAGCCGCACACTGATATCATAATATTGAGCTAAACTACCAAAAAAAAATATTGCGGTTTGAAGCTTTGCTTACCTATGTGTAGGAGAAGTTGCTGAGAGAAGAAAACGAGCTCCTGGTGCAGCAGGTAGATATGCAGTGACAATAGTTTGCCTAGACATTAATATTGCATCATCCATATCTAACAAAATTAGAGAAAATAAAATATTTACTGACCTTTCTGCAAATGCAGATTGCTGCAATGGAGGATGACCATAATAGAGAGGAAGATACAGACTTGCGCAACCTTGCAGATAAGGAGACGGATCGTGTGCCATGGAAGGAAACACTTATGTTGCTACGTTAGTAATATGTTACATCTATAAATCAAGGACCACTTGCAGGTAGACATCTGATCTGAATGCATGTTACAGTTGTTTCTATATGGCTGTTCAGTAGCTGTGTTTCAGAAGGTATACATGTTATTGTCGGCCCAAGAAAGCACTGCACTGTGCCTTATGTTTTAACTTGCTGCTTTGGAAAAGAATAAGACGGGTTTTGTTTTATTGAACACCGTTGTTTGGACATGTTATGGGCTTATGGCTCCATAAGGACTCCTGGAACTAAACAATAATAAGTAACTGTTTGAGACGAGTGTGTGTTCTCTTTTCTCTATTCTTCCTAGTAACACTGTTGTTTGGAGATGTTCTGGCTCCATTATGACTCTATTGGACTCGACAATGATAAGGCACTGTTTGTATTTGCTCTGGTTCCTCTATCAGCAGCAAAGAGCTGTTTGTTGTGCTTCCCTATTATCAAATGCTTTTATTTACGTGGATTTTTGGATAATGAAGCACGGAATTGTGTAGTTTTAAGGTCCCTCTAGCTACGTTTGTACCCCGACAACTGCAGTAGTTTAACTATATTGTTTGCAACAAAATCTTACATATTAAAAGCCTGGCTACCTCAAGTATATGTTCTCTTCACTTCTCGGGTGGCAAAGTGTGAAAGCAGTTGGCCTATACATTTGCGAACACACTGTGATTAGTTGCACAATCTTAGTATCGAAGCCTTTTGTTGGATAGTTGGTCTGAGAAAGGAAAGGCTATTATTTCAAACAGGACCTGACATATATATTTAGAAGGATCATACAAGTGCAAAAGTTGATAGAGAGACTTACTAAAGAGTTGATGAAAAACCATCGCAAGTAGATGTGTGCTAGATCTATCGAAATCTGCTGGTGTATTAGTTAACATAGCACCTTCATCACAAACTATATGTCACCCCATAAATGATCTATCGCAATGAAAACAGAAAATAGCTAGTGTCAATGTACGCCTGTGCAACGGGGCTTTAATTTGTATGTAATGCCTCGCAAAATAAATAAGAAATAGAAGCAGGCATGCATGCATTACGGAAATTGTTGTAAATTATATGGACTTACAGTTTGTGCCCTTTGTTCTCTTCAAGTATTCTTCTTGTCCTCAGCCAAACAACTGAGCAAACCACAAAATGTCAAAAACCAGGGGTTTTGCGTTGGCTATATAGGCCAGGGAAGCAATGCAACTTGAGGTTCGAGGCATGCACATTAAAAACCGAAATGCACGAATTTTTAGAACTTAATGCCGAAGAAAAGTGACGGCGTGAAGCCGACGTATAGGACGGCAATGCAGTTGCTCATCAACTCGGGAGGTTATTAGATTAAGGGACACAATAGTCCCTAACTCCAATAAAAATGGCTCTATTTGATTGGTGGGTGAATAATAAATGTGAATGGTCCCTGCATTCACATCAACTCCACCAATCAAAATAGCTCATTTTCATAGAATTTGGTGTTTATTGTGTGCCTTTGGGCACACATTAGAAAGAAATACAAGTTTAACAGATTAAATATACCACAAGTCAGAAGATGCAAATAAGAGGAAAGTGCAGGGGACTTGTTACGCACACTCTTTAAGGCCTCTGCACCGCCACTTTCCTGACAACACACATTTCTATGGTAAATGTCCATTTTTTATCTATACATGCAGGACTCTTTATACCTTGACCCTTAACCCCTGAGCCTAAACAGTGCTCCCTCCATCTCAATTTAAATGTCCTGTTTGATTTTTGATTGGTTAAATTGACTAAATTTTAACTGAGATTTATACATATAATATAATTTTTAAATGTAAAAACAAGTATGTCATTATAAAGTACATACAATATACTTAATATACTATAAAATGTAACTTTTAGTTTTTTAAAATAATAACAGATTTTTTCTTTATGCTTGGTCAAAAATTGGTCAATTTGACCGTTGAAAGTCAAGACAATACACTTAAAATGGGATGGAGGGAGTAATAAATAATAATTATATTTATTATAATATTTTGAAAAATATATAGATAATAATTTAATGAGATTATATGTGAATAAATTATTTTTAATAATATGTAAATATATCATAAATGTATTTAATTTGTAATATAAATATAATTAACATAATATAGTATATATATATATAAAAATATTTCGGGTCGGTTTCGGGTATAATGGGTCAACCCGAACCTGACCCAAGTTTTTCGGGTAAAAATTTACTCGATCCGAAATATAAAACCCCCCATCCTAATTCGTATTTTTTCGAGTCAGACTTCGGCTTATGTTTCATTTTGTCACCCTTACTCCTTCCATTCCATTTTATCCAGGTGAAAACCATCTAAATGTTTATAAATTTTATTTCTTCTTCTATTTCATTTCTCAAGGTCCTTTAGTCCTTTACTTAGACATCACACACCCAATATCTCAGACCATTTCTTTTCATAATCATTTTTTCCTAAATTTTATCATAACAATTTCGCACTCCATTTTTTTCCAGAAACCTTTACTATCTTTGATTTATTGTCATTCTGTTCTATTACATTCTTCTCGACCAAACAGGGATATGTTACGTCCATCCTCAAGGACCAGGTGCAGGTAAGTAGCCTATTCAGAATCGGGTTAAATAGCTAATTCACCACTAACCTGACTGGAAACTTGCAACTGAGTAATGTTGTTGAAAAAACTTTCAAACGCATCACCAAGTAATTAAAAACTTTCAAAATCATCATTCTCCGTCAGTTCCGTTAAGTAGTTAACGGAAAGTTCAAAAAAGAAATTTAAAAAACCAAAAAAATTAAAAAAAAATTGGGAAAAAATCATGAAAAATTCTGAAAAAATTCAACAAAACCTGATTATTTTTTTTTGAAAAATGTGAATAAAATAAAAGAAAATCAAAAAATTAAAAAAATGGAAAACAAAAAGTTTCAAACCTTTTTTTTATTCTTTTCAATTTTTCTAAAACCCGAAAAAAAAACTTGCCACCTAATTTTTTTCAAATTTTTTCAAATTCTTTTAAGATTATTGAATTTTTTCAGAATATTTTTGAACTTTAGATTTTTTTTCAGAATTTTTTGAATTTATTGTGAATTTTTTGTTTTTTCTCCAAATTTTTCTGAATTTTTTAAGTGTTTTTCAGATTTTTTTCATTTTGTTTTAAAAAATGTTTTTGAACTTTCCGTTAATTACTTAACGGAACTGACAGAGAATGATGCTTTTGAAAGTTTTTAATTATTTGGTGATGCGTTTGAAAGTTTTTTCAACAACATGACTCAGTTGCAAGTTTCGAGCCAGGTTGGTGATGAATTAGCTATTTAACCCATTCAGAATCTCAAACACAAGAAGAACAAATCAGTTTCTAAAAGCTCTCAATGCCTGCTTAGCAGCCCAGCTACACTACTATATTTGCTGGGTAAACTATGTGTTTTTTTTTCTTTTCTGTTGTGTCGCTGTAGTGTTAACTTATTAAATATGTGTTGTTGCAAAACATAATAAACATTCTCAAATGAAGGTATTTATGTCTGTAAAACAACACTTGTTCATTGAGAGGCCTTTCCAAAGTGATTTTGAAAGTAGGTGTGAGTTGTATTTTGTGTAACCTATTTAAGATGGTTTTAGTCGTCATTGCTCTGTTTCACCACCTGTACCTCGGGGCTGTGGTGAAGTGAGAGCAGCTGGTCAACAGATTAAGCTCTGGTCATTCTCCAAAAAGTCAAGACATGGGAATTTCATAAGCTCACGCATGGTCATAGGTGCTTATCAGAAGAGGACATATTTATTTTTCTGCTGATTGATAATTTTTATGTTGAGCTTCACAAAACAAAAGGCGATAATCTTATAAAATTCAAAAGTTTCAGTTAGAAGCACATGTTGATAATTATAAATCTGATATACATGCATGCAGGCAGGAGTTTTGTCCATATATCTGGAGGCACGGAATTAAGGCAAGGCACGCCAAATATATATATATAATTAAGCAAGCAATAAGCATGCCCCGCCTTGTGAAAAATATATACATACGCTCCTCCTCCTGCATAACACATGCATGGTAGAAATTGAAGACAACATGATGTGTGTGTATGAATTAAGTGTTGGAAAAAAATAACAGTGAATATCACAGCAACAATGTGTAGAGCAGTTATATTATATAAGCAAGAACAGGCAAATAAAATCACAACTATATAACATGCATGAAGATCATATACACAATTAATCAGCGACTGATAATTAACAAGAAAAGACAAGAAAGGCGTACCTTACACCGACGCTCGAAAAAGAGCACTGAACAGCTAAGTCACCTAGCCCTTAGACCGTCGCTCGAAAAAGAGCACTGAACAGCTGAGTCACCTAGCCCTTCGATGAAGACTAGGCTGTTCTTGAAGTGATTATTGCCCCACTCCGCTGTGATGGGTGTCGCAATATCGCTCCCAGGATAAAACAGCACAGACCGAACCGCTCACAGACACGGAAACGATCAACAACGACTAGCACCTCAATTCGCCCAAAAATCTATGCAACTCATATACGTTTGCAAGATAGGCACTGAGAGATCCTACTTAGAAAATTCTCAATTTGCCCAAAAAATCTTTGCAACTAATTCACGTTTGCAAGATAGGCACTTAGAGAATTCTCCCTTAAAAAAAATCTCAAGTGTCCTTCTCTTTACATAGGGACAAGTAGTTGCTCTCTTACTATTTTACTCGATGTGGGATCAAGTCACAAAATAGTAAAAACAAAACAAAACAGGTTTTGTTCATTATTTATATTGTTCAAATTACTTAATATTAATATTTTATAATATATTCAGAGTCTGATTATTTAAAATAATCTCGACTCAATATATTTAATATTAATAATAAAATAATCTATATAAATAAACGTGAAAAAGATATAGAAGTTTTTACTAACACTAGGCCACACAAGCATTCCACTTGTATTAGTAGTTGTAAACACACTTATACAAGATGCTATATAAACTCCATAATATCCTTTTACAAAATCAATGTGGGACTAAATCCACATAACCCATTTCAACTGAGCAACTTTGCCTCAATAAATTTATGGATTTCACTAAGAAAATATCTTAGATCCAAGTACGAAAGTTTAAGTCCTCATAGCAAGGAACAACCTCCAACTATTAGTTTCCGGAAATTACATCAAGAACATATATAAAATATGACTCAAATTTTCCATTTTCTAACATTAAGAACATACATACCACGTATACAAACATATTTAAAGATGGATGGACGGATTATATCAACTTACAGCTGCTTTCTTTTCTGGAGGAAGATTTGTTGCTCAAAAATGGATGGATACCACTTAGTTTTGGGAAAAGCAGCAAGGAATATAGTATATGATTATATACGAGTTGGTCTTCAACCTCTGAGGCTGCTACCTACATGGCACATGCTACGCGGCGATTTCTCACTCATCTCCAGGACTATGCATATCCCTACACGTACGCCACGGCATACTTATCAATCTAACTCTTACAACTGTCCGCGCACTAGCTTTCTGTTTTCCTCATAGCTTATTTAATCAATTATAACTATATACTCTATATTGAAATATATATCCAAAAGTTTGATTTGGTGAGTTTTGGAGTACCCAATTTCAGTTGTCAAACTATGATTTCAAAATATTTCCCTTATTTCCTGTTAGTGAGCGGGATCCGTTGAGATATATATAGGAGAGATCGCACATGATTGTAGGGTTTTCTTTAATATTTAAAAGCTGAGCAGAGTTAATGACTTAGACTTAACATAACTTATTTTGACTTATTAATAACTTGAATATTATTAAAAATATAAAATTAAAGATAAAATTGTTTTATTGTTACTTATGACTTAGAGGTAATTTTATAGAAAAAATTTTAAAAAAATTTAAGTCGCTGGAAAAAGTATATCAAACTAACTTCTGATTTTAAGAGCTTATTTCTAATTTTAAGCCGACTTCTGACTTACTATATGAACAAACATTTTTCAATTTAAAATTGGATACAGCTTCAAGTCCCGGTTTAAAGCCAGGACAAACGTGCTCTGATCAGATTAAAATGTCTACAAATTAAACCCATGCATAATTTATAGTGTGAGCAGAGTGGCATGACAGTCCAGCAGCTCCACCAAATATACCTGGTCATGCTTCACAAATTTGTAAACCCAATGAGCTGCACTCAGCTCAGTAGTTTAACCTGCAAGAAAATAGTAGGAAACAAGGATTGTGGTCAATATTCATTTTTCTTCAGACTCTCTCACTAGCTACCACACAGATTTCATGTTTAAGTAACTTACCCGAGGGCGAGTAGAGCTGCTTGCAGACACGGAGGATGGACCGTCACTTTCCGAATCAGCTGAGATTAACTTTCCACCTCCAGTGATCCCCAGCACCTTTTTTTTCATAAGCACAAGTGCAAGCATAACTAAACATTATGCATGACCAGAAAGTAGATACATAAAGGAGAGGGGAATTGTGTAGACAGGGATAAAGAGAACTTTTACATGATGTCTTGGTCTATTTTTTTACTCCCTTAGTTGCATTCCCTGCATACATTTAAAAAGTATCATGAAAAGCGGTACAAACGGGATGCAAAATTTTCTCTCAACTGTAACTTAATATGTGTTCTCTTCACCAGAAATGTTTTATGCTAACCTGTTGTTGCAGAGACTCGATCGATGTCATAATCTTTTCAGCCTAAGGGAAGTTAGAATCAGAGGTATTATCAGTTTGTTCTTGAAAAAAGAGAGAAGCTATTAGTGTAGTTCCACAATGAGGTATTTATGTTTATGGCAAAAAACGATCCTTGCTATATTCTTTATGAGGCGTCTTAATCCGTCTTCAAAAGACTTCTCTAGCTGCTCTAACTCTTCTATATTCATACCTCGGAGATCTTCTCCTCTCATCTCCCTGTTTTAATAATATCTGGCAAGTGCTAAGATATCATTATTTCTCTGCTTTAATTTCTCTGCTGGCTGCATCACAGTGTTCTAATTCTCTAAGATTGTGTTAAGGGTCCTATACCATTAGGAAATTCTATAATCGCGATTCATACAGAAACTTTCATATTACAGCACTTTCATGACGTCCATGTATATTAAAATCTATCTCTGAGTATGATTCAGATAATGTGCTATCCATCCATGTCTAGCCAGAGACTACCTGTCCGGTCAAGACCTCCTGGACCTTTACGAAACTCTGGCTCACTTTTATTGTACTAGCTAGCAGCGAAAGAGATATCTATACTCAGCAACAACTTGAATAATGTACATGATATTTTACAATAGCAAAAGAGATATCTATACTCAGCAACAACTTAAATTTGTTTAGAATATTTGTATAGAGAGAACCTGCAGCTGGAGTTAGGGGTGATCGCGGTGCGGGCGGTGCGGTTTTTCATCAAAACCGCAAACCAAACCGCGTATGCGGTTTGCTTGAAAACTTAAACCGCAACCGCACCGCGCTAGGATAAAAACCACGTAAACCGCACCACAAAAATGCGGTGTGGTGCGGTGCGATTTGTGCGGTTTGTGTATGTTTAAGAATAAATATTTTTAGTTGAAGTTAGTAATAAAATTTAAATATAAAATAACTAAAATTTTTTCTTGTAATGAATTTATATGATATTTATCATTTCAGAACTACAACTACAAAAATAATGCACATAAAAGTGTAAATATAATAATAAATATGAGTACTAAGAAACATATTATAATAATATAATCATATCATACAAATTTGGTATAATGGTAATATAATGGTAATGCGAGATTGATAAAATAATAATTAGCTATTGTTTAACAAGATATAAAATATATAATATAATTTAACATAATATAATTTTATTTGACATAATTATAAAAAACATATATATATATATAATTTTATTTTATTTGACAATCACTAATATATTAATATATATATTATAATACCATGGTGCGGTGCGGTGCGGTTTAAACCGCACTAGCAATATGTCAAACCGCAACCCGCACCACACCGCGCGGTTTGTGAAAAAATCAAACCGCAACCGCACCACGAAAATTAAAAACCGCGTTTTGTGGTGCGGTTTGGTGCGGTGCGGGCGGTTTATGCGGGTTGGGCGGTTTTTTGATCACCCCTAGCTGGAGTACTGAACGAGCTTGCTCGTAGAGAGGATGATGATGGCAACATCAACGTCACAAAGAATAGAAAGCTCCTCGGCTTTCTTGAAGAGCCCTGATAACGCCAATCTCCGATCCCGGTCCTTCCTCCGTCGTGACTGGTGGTTCCGCGGTGTAGCTGCTGGATGGGAGCCTACAAAACAACACCGGAGGGGGGTTTTGTCCCCGCGGTGCCTCCGGCGTGAGAGTAAGCGTAGGTTTCGGAAGGATAAAGATTAGAGAAAGTATGTTATCTATATGTGGTGGGTGAAGGTGGTGTATGGTGGTTGCATGGTGGCTGGTGGCTTTTGTGTTTATATGTATGGTGAGTGCTTAAGTGTGTGCAGAGAAATGAGTGTAGAGAGTGAAGTTACCCTTGGACTCTTGATCCTTGGTCTATTTATAGGCCAAGGATTAGGGTTCAAGGGTGCGTACCTGGATCCTGGTCCTACACGTGTAGGGGTTTGATCCCCTACACGTGTCCAGGTGTCAGCGTGGGAGTAGTATTTTGGAATGTTCCCTGGCTTGTCTCTATCGCCAGTAGTTGACCGTTATGTTTGTCTTTATCGTGTCAGTCTGTGCCTTGTGCAGCAAGTGTCGGCTGGTACATGTATGGGCCCCGGTCGAGAGGTATGGTTAAGTCATACCCTGGTCCAATACCCCTCCCGGGTGGTGTATCCTGGTAGGATCGTGATGTTGTGCCTTTCGGGGACCATGGTCCTTGTGCGGGCCCGAGTATGGACAACCCGGGTTACCCCATATCATTTGCCCCCCACTCTCTTACATAGATTCTCTATGTGAGGGAGTAAGGTGGAGTTTTTGCTTTTGCTCCTCCGGCTGAGTGGATCCGGGTAGGTTCGGGGTTTTGTGTTTGCCCCCCTGCCCGGGTATATCCGGGTAGGGGTAGAGGTTTGTGTTTGCCCCCCTTCCCGGGTAGATCCGGGTAGAGGTAGAAGTTTTGTGTTTGCCCTCCCGCCCGGGTAGATCCGGGTAGAAGTTTGTGGACTCGGGTCGAGGGATGGCGAAGCGGTTGAGAGGTGTAGAATTTGAAGGGGTTGTGTGTCTCGGAAGTTGTACTGACGCGTCTTTTGAGGAAGAGTAATAATAAACGGCTGTAATAATTGTTACACAGCCAATAGGAGAGTGCCACGTGGCCTGGCGGTACGGTTATAAATATAACCCCCGTCTCACTCTTTCATTTTTTACTTTTACTTTCGCTCTCTCCGCTTCGCTTCAAAAATCGCCTCGAGTTTTTGCTGTTTGCTATCTCTCGCCGGGACTCGAGTGTCGCCGCCTGCTTTACTTCTCTGTTTCCGTCGCTATTTCCGGTAAGCGGTGACTCTTTTCTTTTTCTTCGCCTTTTCCGTTCACTGTACTGCTGTTACTTGCTTGAATTTTTCTTTCGAAATGCCTGCTTTCGGTTGCTTTTTCCGTTGTTGTTTCGCCATGTATAGTTTAGTTTTGGGTTTTGTCGCTTGTATTTCTTGGGTTTTGACGGTCGAATGTGTTTGGTTTTGGTTTTTGTTTCTGGGTTTGAGTTGAAGAACCACCATTGTGTTCTTGAGTTTTTGTTGTGTGTATATGCATGTATATATCGGTGGGGTTTGGGTTTTGATCTTGGATTTTTGTTTGAAATAACTTATAAACTGTTTGTGGCTTTTGGTCTTCCAGGGGTTTGGACTGAACCCGGGTATGGTGGTTGTGCCCGGGTTGGGTAGTTTTGGGACTTAGCCGTTTCTTAGGTGTTTGTAGGTTGTGTTCAGTCTTGCGGAGGGAAGGGTTCGCGACCCGGGTACGTATGTGAGGTCCGGGTAGGGCCTTTGGGTGTTTTGTTTCGTACTTAGAACTTTTTGCGCTATAGTATGTACATAGGACCCGGGTGTTTTCCTAGTATGTTGTATCCTTCCCCCCACATAAATTTGAAGAAAGAGAGGGCCCGGGTAGGTTCATAGGATATGGTGTATGTGTTTTAATGGTGAGCCCGGGTAGATGTGTTGATATTCCTGTAGCTTCCTGACTTGTGAAGATTTTTACGCCGCTGTAGCATATATTGGGCCCGGTCGCGTTTCTAATATCTGGTACTCTCTTCCCGCCGTAGTGGCCCCGGGTTGGTTTGTAAGATTTTTGTAGTGCAAGCTGGACCCGGGTAGCTCTTTTAGCTTATGGTGTGCTTGTTTTTTGTTTTCCCTTTGGTATGTTTTTCACACAGAATTAGGCTGGGATCCGGACCTAAATAAAACTTGCAACAATTTGTGTGAATTTTCTTCCTTTAAAATTGACCCGGATTGCTTCTTTATTTAGGTCTATGGTCCGGATCCCTTCGGTGGTTTTTGAAGAGTCTTCCAGTGATAGTGAATCGGACGGGTTTCACGCCCTTGCTCATCGTGCCCGGGTCCGCCTCTCTAAAAGGCCAAGACAAGCGATTATTGCTTACTCGGCCGTCCCCGGGGAGTTCTCTAGCGATACTGAATCCGACGAAGTTCAGACCCTTGCCGCGCGAGCCCGGGTTAAAATGTCTGAAAGGGAGGCTTCGTCTTCTGGGGTTATCTCCGAGTTCCAGAAAGTTAAGGAGGCTGTCGGGCGGCAGGTTTTAATGTCCCCCGAGGGCGTCTGGTGTGACTCCAGGTCTTATTTTATTACTAAGGGCCCTCTTGTGGATGAGAAGGGTTTTTACGCCAATATGGCAGGATTTTATAGGGTTAAGCATCCCAACGGGCCACCGGGTCCTTATAGTAAGGAGGATTTTGACTATCGATTTCGTGAGTTATCGGTTACCCGGCCTCCTTTCCCTCTTAAGAGTCAGTATAGGGAAATGGCTCCGGAGGTCGCGGATAAGATGATCCGGGCAGCGTTCCAGCTTCCTCCAGAGATAGAGTGGCGGTGGCCAGAGCCTGAGGAGAGGATTTACCATCGTCCGGATGATGGCTTTGTTCCCGTGTGGATGGAGCATCTCAGATCCGGGTGGAACCCGAGGTGGCACATTTTCTTTAAACACTTGTGCAAGTACGAGTTCAAGTGTTCTCCGATGCAACTGACCCTGAATGCCATAAAGTGGATGACCTGGTTCCTGATGGCGTGTAATAAGAAGAACTATTACCCGACTCTAAAACTTTTCCATATACTTTTTCAATTTAAGAAGTCTGGGGTGAAGCCCCTCTATGAGTTGCGATTTCGCTCTAAGGAGTGTGGTTTGGGGGCCGGGTTCATCAGTCCGGTAATCCATCAGAGTTCTTTGAAGGGTTGGAACGGGGAAATACTTATGTTGAAAGGGTTGGATCTGGCGTTCATGCCTTATATTGTTTCTGATGAGGATCAGGTGAAGACTAACTTTCCGGCTCCGGGTGCTGCGGGTGAATTTCGTGAGCAGCTACGTGATTTTTGTGGTTGCCTCGGGTCCTAACTGACCCGGGATTCGTTCATGAAACACGACCAGTTGCATGAATACGGCTGTAAGTTGTGGTGCTTCTTACCCGGGTTGACTTATTTTATTTGTCCTTAGATATTTTCTGCTATCTTTCGTTGTTGGTTCCTTGCTGCTTTGATTTTTACCTTTATATGTTGTGCTGTTTCTGACCCGGGTATGATTCTGTTGTTTCAGGTTTGCCGTACTTCGATCCTGATTTGTGGAAGGAAATGTCTCGCGACTCGTTTGCTGCTCACTTGAAGAGTTTGGGTGCGGCCCATACCCTTCCTAAGCCGGCTCCTAAAAAGTCCAAGAAGAAGAAAGCTGAATCCGGGTCTTCCCGACAGGAGACGGAGGGGACGGGTACCTCTAGTGCGAACCCGGATCCTCTCTTGGAGGTAGAGGATCCGGAGTTGAGTGCTGACCAGCTGGGGGTGGAGAGCCCGGATTTACAACCGAAGCTGAAGAAGAGGAAGCCAAGCTCTTCTGTGAGAAAGGTTGTTGAAGCCGGGAACGTAGATCTCGGGAAGTCGCCTGTTGAAGTTCTTGATCTGGATGTTGAAGGCGAGGAAGGGACCCGGGTGGCTTCTGGAGTTGGCAAGCCGGAGTTTGGCCGGTATTCTTTGAAGAAGGTGATAGGACTGATGTCTGAACTTCCGTCCGATCAGGATTGGGAGGTCATGGAGGAGGAGGGTCTTGTCGAGAATTTCAAGGGGCTGGGGAGTCTTTGGGCCGAGGTAATTCTCCTTCTCCCCCCTTTTTTTTTATACTTCATGTTTTTGTTTTTGTATTGAATTGTTGACCCGGATTGATGTTTGGTCTTTTGCTTTGTCAGCTTGGTGGTCGTTTGGCCGGGTTTAACACCCATGCTCTGAACCAGTTAAAAAAGGAGAGGGAGTTTTCTGCCGATAGCCTGACCCGGATCTCCAAACTCGAGAAGAGTCTGGACCTGGCACGGTCGGCCAAGGAGGTGTTGGAGACCGGGATGGCCACGAGGATTAAAGAGGCTGAAGCTCGGAAGGAGGCTGAGCTTGGGCAGAGGGCTAAAGATGCTGAGATCCGGGCGGATGAAACTGAGAGGAAGGTCGCCGGGCTGGAGGAGCAGGTAGCTGAGTTGAAGAAGCAGTTGGAGACTCGGAAGGCTCCTGCGGATGTTATCTCTGATTTCCAGAAGTCCCCGGAGTATGGGGATGCTTTGTCGAAGGCCGCAGCCGCTGAAGTTATGCGCTGCTGGACCGTGGCCGAAAAGCATCTCAAGACGGACCCGGGTGCCAATGCTCAGAGTTTCATCGACCTCTATATCGCCGCAAAGGACCAAATCGCTGCAGGTGGGCCGGAGCCCGAACCATATGTCGCCCCGGGTCAGGAGGTGGACTCGGATTCCTCTGCTGAGTCCGAACCTGTGGATGAAGAGATTCCTGTCCAAGATCTTCTTGCCGATGATCCTTCCGTCCAAGTCCCTCCTCCTGCTTAGATTTATTTTTGCTTTTGTTTTTGAAAACAATGTTTTGTAAGTCTTCAACATGCTTGTATCTCCGGATTGGTTTATTGACCGGGTCTGTGTGGACCCGGGACTATGGATGCTGGTTTTGCTTATTTTGACCAAATATTTGTTTATCGTGTTTGCTTGTGAATGCTTTTATATACTTCTCGTTCGAATTGATTGTTTTCGTAGCTTTGTACTTAGAAATTTTTCTAAGTAAATGGAGTAGATGGACCCGGGCAATTTTTACCCGGGTTGATTGCTTTATAGATGTTTGTACTTAGAAATTTTCCAAGTAAATGAAATAGATGGGCCCGGGTAAGTTCTACCCGGGTTGATTGCTTTAACATGTTTGTACTTAAAATTTTTTCTAAGTAAATAAAATGGATGGACCCGGGTAGATCTTTCCCGGGTTGACTGCTTAAACATGTTTGTACTTAAAGATTTTTCTAAGTAAATAAAATGGATGGACCCGGGCAATTCTTACCCGGGTTGATTGCTTTATATGTGTTTGCACTTAGAAAATTTTCTTAAGTAAATGAAATAGACGGATCCGGGCGCTGCTTACCCGGGTGGATTGCTTTGTATATGTTTGTACTTAGAAATTTTTTTTTCTAAGCAAATGAAATGGATGGACCCGGTCAATGCTTACCCGGGTTGTTTGCTTTATATGTTTTTGGTTGCCTTAGAAATTTTCTAAGTAAAATAACAGGTGAAATTGATTAGTAGCAAAAGACTTCATTGATATTCAGAAGATTATACAGCTTTGATAATGATCAAAAGTACATGATTGCTTTTTAGGGATATATTGCTGTCTTCTGGGATCCTTCCTTCTCGTTGATTTTACTGATAGAACTTCCTCAACCTAAGACCATGCCAGGTGTTGGATACTTCTGACCCGTCCATATGCCCCAATTTGTAGGTGCCCGGCCTTAGGACTTCTTTGACTTTGTAGGGGCCTTCCCACTTAGGCATCAGCTTGCCAGTGTTGGTTGGATCAGAGGCTTCGGTGTCTCGTAGGACCAGGTCTCCTATTTGAAAATTCCTAACCCGGGATTTCTTGCTGAAGTGATCCCGAGTCTTTTCTTTGTATTTTTCCATCCTTGCGATTGCCTGGTCTCGGACCTCATCTATCAAGTCCAGGTTGACCCGGAGTCCTTCTTCGTTCGCAATTTCATCAAAGTTGATTGCTCTGTGGGAAGGTGACCCGACTTCGATCGGGAGCATTGCCTCCGTTCCGTATGCCAACTTGAAAGGAGTTTCTCCGGTGCTTGTTCGAGGACTGGTTCGGTATGACCAGAGGACATGGGGTAGTTCTTCTGGCCACTTGCTTTTGCTTTCCTCCAGCCTTTTCTCAATTCCTCTCAGTAGGATACGGTTGGTGACTTCTACCTGGCCATTTCCTTGGGGATAGGCGACTGAAGACTTCTTGTGCTTGATGCCTCTTTCAGCCAGGTAGCTTTCGAAGTCCGACCCTATGAACTGGGGTCCATTGTCTGAAACCAGGACTCTTGGTAGCCCGAATCTGATCAGGATGTTGTCCATGAACCGGATGACATCTTGCTGATTGATCGTCCGCATTGCTTTAGCTTCGACCCACTTGGTCATGTAGTCGATGGAGACTAGCAAGTACCTAAGGTCTCCTTTAGCCCGGGGAAAAGGTCCCATGATGTCTATCCCCCAAATAGCAAAAGGGATCGGGGATAGAACTGAAGAAGGTAGGACAGGGCTTACCCGGGGTACGTTGCTGAACAGCTGGTAGTTCTTGCATTTTTTTACAAACTCCATGGCGTCCTGGTGGATAGTTGGCCAATAGTAGCCTTGCCGGATGATTTTATATGCCAGGCCTTTTGCCGACATGTGATCTCCACAGATCCCTTCGTGAACCTCTCTTAGACAATATTCGGCCTCCTCCGGACCTATGCATTTCAGGATTGGGGATGAGTAGGTTCGGCGGAAGAGTGTTCCTCCTTCGACAAAAAATTTGGCCGCCTTAGCCTTCAGCCGTTGTGCTTTCCCCTTGTCTTCGGGTAACTCTCCCTTCTCTATATAGTTGATCAGGGGAGTCATCCAGGTAGGGTCATTGTTAATTTCAAAGATTTCTTCCTGCTCTATTGTTGGCTTGTGCAGCTCTTCGAAATAGACCGAGCTATCCAGGTCTGCTGAATTTTGGACCAACCTGGAAAGATTGTCCGCCTCCGCGTTTTCTTCCCTGTTGACTTGCAAGATTTTGCACCCGGGGATCAGGGTAAGGTAACTTTTCACCAAGGCTTGATACCTGGTCAGGATCGGGTCTTTGGCGAGGTATTCCCCATTTGTCTGCCTGACCACGATTTGTGAGTCGCTGTAGATGATAAGGTTCCGGATTGACAGTGTTCGGACCAACTTTAACCCCGCCAACAGGGCTTCGTACTCCGCTTGGTTGTTGGTTGCTGCGAAGTTGAAAGAGATTGCTGTTTTGATTACGAACCCATCCGGGCTTTTCAGGATTATCCCGGCTCCTGATCTTTCGGTTGTTGAGGAACCGTCGACGTGAAGTGTCCAAGACTCCAGGTTGAGTTCTCCCGGGGCTTCCGGGTCAGTTTCCATGGGGGTTGTCTGGTTCTCTGGAAAGTTGCATTCCACTACGAAGTCTGCCAGGACCTGGGCTTTGACTGCTGTCCGGGGTAGAAACGTTAGGCTGAACTGGCTAAGCTCGATTGCCCAGTTCACCAGTCTTCCGGATATGTCTGGTTTGTGAATAATTTTCCTTAACGGTTGGTCTGTGACAATCCTGATCTCTCTTCCTTGAAAGTAGTGTCTGAGTTTCCTGGACGCGGTGATCAGTGCAAATGCAAATTTTTCTAAGTTGGGGTATCTGGTCTCCGCATCTTTGAGGACTTGGCTGACATAGTAGACAGGCTTCTGTTGCCCGGCTTCCTCCCGGATCAAGGCTGCCCCGACGGCCAAGGGACCGGCCGACAGGTATAGGTAGAGAGGTTCTCCGGGTAAGGCTTTTGTCAGGATTGGGGGTTTGGACAGATATGCTTTGATTTCATCAAGGGCTCTTTGGCAGTCCGGGTTCCATTCTACTAATTTCTGATTTTTTGCCCCTTTTAACAATTCAAAGAATGGTAGACATCTTTCAGCGAGTTTGGAGACAAACCTTCGGAGTGCCGCTAAGGACCCTGCTAGCTTTTGGACCTCCCTCTGAGTCCGAGGTGGTTGCATCTCTTGCACAGCTTTGATCTTCTCCGGGTTGGCCTCGATACCCCGGTTGCTTACCATAAAACCCAAAAACTTTCCAGCCTCTACTCCAAAGGTGCACTTGTCCGGGTTGAGCTTGAGCTTAGTCCTTCTCATGTTCTCAAAACATTCTTTGAGATCAGAAATGTGGCCCGGGATCGAAGTGGATTTGGAGATGATGTCGTCGACGTAGCATTCCAAATTCCTTCCAATTTTGATTTTCCTTGTCGGGTTGTCTTTTTCGATCAGGACCGACTCGGTCTCGACCGCGGCTTCGACCTTGGTTAATTCTTGTGCCGAGATCATTTGTTGGATCCGGGCATCGGTGTTCTTCTCAACGAAATTTTGAGCTGGGTTCATGATTGCTTTCTGGTTGCTTTGTCCAGGACCAGGATTGGTTGCTCCCGGGTTTTGACTGCCCGGGTCTAGGTCGATGACCTGGACTTCACCCTTGGGGTTTGTTCTCTGGTAAGGCCGATGCTTCTTGTTGCTTTTCTGCTTTTGGAAAACGGTTGCCTTTCTTTTGTTGTCCAGGTGTGTTTCCGCCATGACCAAGGCTTGGCTGTAACACATCCCGGCTGTTGCCGAATCTCCTCTGACTTCCCCTTCCCCGAACGGGGTTGGGAACTTGAACTTTAGGTGTGGGATGGAAGTAATAGCTTCGATCTTGTTCAGACCTGGGCGGCCGATGATCACGTTGTAAGGGGAGGGTGTATCCGTCACATAGAATTTGATGGTGTGGGTGACTTGGTTCGGGAGAGTTCCGAATCGGACCGGGAGATAAAGTGTGCCAAGGACCGGGACAATGCTGTTCCCGAATCCATATAAAGGATCCTCCCTGTAGTCGTTCATCCGGATGCTTCCTAGTTCCATTCGATCCATGGTGTGTTTGAACAGAATGTTGGCTGAAGAGCCGTTGTCTACCAGGATCCTCCTCACTTCATTTTCGGCCATATCAAGGGTTACCACTAAGGCTTGATTGTGACCCCGGGTGACCCCTTCGAAGTCCTTGCTGCTGAAGGAAATTACTTGTTCGGGGAAGGCTTGAATGGACATTACTTCTTGACAGGAGTCCGGGCTGGGGGGAGGGGAGCAGGATCCGCCCAGTACCACGTTGACAACGTTTTTCTGCTTCCCGGATCCTCCTGTTTTGTCAGCCGTGTTCCGAGCTACGTATTGTCCCATGTTTCCTTTACTGATCTACTCTTCAATGAAGTACTTGAGGGATATGCAGTTTTCGGTTTTGTGACCATGGGTGCCATGATAGTCACAGTGTCTGTTGGTGGGTCTGCTTTCAGGAGGAGTCTGCATGGGTTTTGGTGGGTAGTAGAAGGGTTTGTCCCTGACCTCCTTGAGTATGTCCTCGCGGGATCTGTTTAGAGGAGTCCATTCGGGCTCTGGTTTTGGTTCCCTGGTTGCTTTGTTTGGACCGGGGTCACTTCTGGACCCGGATCCCTGTTGGCTGGTCCTCTTGGAACCTGATTGCTGGATGAAATTTGTCTGTCTGTCCGGTTTGAATTTCTTATCCTGGTGGTATTCTTTCCGGGGTCTATCCTCGACCTGCTTCCCTTTTGAATTTCCTTGTCGGGTCATTCTCATGGCTTGGAGTACGTCGGTTTCCTTGATGAATTTTGCGGCCATGGCTCTGGGGTTCCTTGTTGATCAACTCGACCACATATCTTTCATTTTGTTCTGGGTCCAGGTTTCTTCGGAATATGCTCAGTGCTTCACGCTCATCCAGGTTGGAAATTTTGTTGATTGCTTCCTGGAAACGTTTCATGTAGTCTGAGAGTGCCTCATTGTCATATTGGCGAACCGTTTCCAGGTGACACATATGGAGTTCATGTGTCTTGTTTGCTCGAAACCTTCTGAGGAAGGCTTCCCTGAAATCTTTCCAGGACCCGATGCTCCGGGAGGGGATCCGGCTGAACCATCTCTGGGCCCCTCCTTTGAATGTGGATGCGAAGAAGCGACATTTGGTTAGATCATTGTACCAGTAAATTTAGGCTATCTGTTCAAAGTAGTGCAGGTGTTCCTCCGGGTCTCCCAGTCCATTGAAAGATTCAAAGTTGTAGTGTTTCATACCCTTTTGTCGGGGGATGGATTCCAAGGAGTGGCTGAAGGGAGTCAGGGTTCCCCCAATTTCAAGCCCGGCATCATTCCCGATTTTCCGGTTGAGTTCATTGATCATGTCTCTCAAGTTGGTTTGCCCCGGTCTCTCATCCTCTTCATCAGAGATGAGTTCGGGTGTTGTCTCCTTCCGGTATCGCTTGGACCGGGATCCTTTTGTTAACTTCTCCTCCTCGAGTTGGATCCGGAAGGCGATTTTTTGCTCAAGCTTTTCCTCTTCCTCTTTTCGGATCTGTTCTTTCCTTTCAGCCAAAATTTTCAACCGGGTCTCCTCACTTTCCTTTTGTTTCTTTTTCTTTGCTTTGTCTCCGATCCGGTCGAAGACGGAACCCCGGGATTGGCGGCTGTTCCCGGAGTCCTCGGACTCGCCGATGTCCTCAAGTCTGCGGTTGTTTTCCCGGCGATCATGGTACTGTCGGATGGCTTCAGCCAACTCTACATTGGTGAGCTGGGATAGGTGGAGGGTGGTGATCGGGACATCGGTGTACTTGTACTGGTTCGCTTCGATCGTGACCCGTGCATCATTGGGGTTGATTGCTTGGTTCTCGTCCGGGTTCACATGGGTGAAAAGGGGTCCTGAGGCATGATCCTGGTTCGGGTTGTCCTGGTCTGTCTGAGGGTTATCCGGGTTCTGGGGAAGACCCAGGTGGGATCGTGTCCTTTTCGTCATGGTTTCAAGAACTCACACAGGATATATGGTTGCTGTTTTGGTGGTAGTGCCCGCAAATAGTATAGATAGTGACAGGATGACAGAAATAGTGTGTACAGGTAGTCAACTTACTATTTTCAGAAGTGTCACAAATAGTTAAGTGACAAAATGTATGCAGGTGTGAGACAAAAAGATTTTATGTGCTACAGACAAGATTAGGGTTTTACTCAGACAGGGTTTGCTAACATGCTCTACTACAGACAAATTTAGGGTTTTGTTCAGGTGAGGTTTTCTATCATGCACATATCAAGAAAAGCCATGGCTGAGGGTTTTGAGAAGCTGGGTGTTTGGTGAGAGCTTACAGGTGTGATTTCGGACCCCCGTTTTGGGGGCTTGTTGTAGGAGATGAGTCCGGTGGCACCGTGACCACAGGACAGAGGACACCTTGCCCTCCTTCTAGCGCCAAATGATAACGCCAATCTCCGATCCCGGTCCTTCCTCCGTCGTGACTGGTGGTTCCGCGGTGTAGCTGCTGGATGGGAGCCTACAAAACAACACCGGAGGGGGGTTTTGTCCCCGCGGTGCCTCCGGCGTGAGAGTAAGCGTAGGTTTCGGAAGGATAAAGATTAGAGAAAGTATGTTATCTATATGTGGTGGGTGAAGGTGGTGTATGGTGGTTGCATGGTGGCTGGTGGCTTTTGTGTTTATATGTATGCTGAGTGCTTAAGTGTGTGCAGAGAAATGAGTGTAGAGAGTGAAGTTACCCTTGGACTCTTGATCCTTGGTCTATTTATAGGCCAAGGATTAGGGTTCAAGGGTGCGTACCTAGATCCTGGTCCTACACGTGTAGGGGTTTGATCCCCTACACGTGTCCAGGTGTCAGCGTGGGAGTAGTATTTTGGAATGTTCCCTGGCTTGTCTCTATCGCCAGTAGTTGACCGTTATGTTTGTCTTTATCGTGTCAGTCTGTGCCTTGTGCAGCAAGTGTCGGCTGGTACATGTATGGGCCCCGGTCGAGAGGTATGGTTAAGTCATACCCTGGTCCAATACCCCTCCCGGGTGGTGTATCCTGGTAGGATCGTGATGTTGTGCCTTTCGGGGACCATGGTCCTTGTGCGGGCCCGAGTATGGACAACCCGGGTTACCCCATATCAAGCCCTCTCCTCCTTTTAGAGAAGGTCACCTTTCTAGCAGCAGGGTTAGCTATCATCTTGATCTGCATCTTTTTTTGACCCATAAATTATTCTTTTGCTCAATTCCAGCAATCCCTTAATAATAGTACTAAACATACATGAGATTTATAAACAGAAAGAGAAGGAAAATAATGATACTGATGGCTGCTAAATCCGTAGGCCCTTAGGCCCGCCTATGGTATTTACTCCCGTAACCTATTAAATCCTCATGAAAAAACTGTAGGCATAACCCAAGCAGGTGATCCAACTACTTGTAAGCACCCTGCTGACTATCCTTAAGCAGCTGGACACGTGGCAGCCATCCCAATACCATGTCATCCCAGAAAATCCGGGTTAACCTCCACTTATGTCGAGTAATCCTTCCACCTCAAACACCTATATGCTAGACTAGCCCACTCATCCTATAAGCAGGCCCCTCTCACAGTATAAATAGGAGCAAGGCAACCCGTGAGAAGGTCAAGCACCACACACACACGAAAATCCACATAACCATGACGGCTGCGGACCATTAGCGGAATCCCAACGGCCATCAGATACCATACAATCTAAGTACTGTATCAACAATGCGGGTTAATAGGTAAAAAGATCACCGAACTCATGGCCAACTTGCAGTTGGATCACCGAACTCAAAAAGATTGCAAACGAATCACATAACTAGATTTAACTTGCAGTCAACTCACTGAACTAATACAAGGTTGCATTTAGGTCACTACGCCGTTAAGTATCAGTTGACTTTAACGGAATCCGTTAAGAAAAATTAAAACTTTGAAAAAAAAATATAAAAATTAATTTTTTTTAGAAAAAAAAATGATTTTTTTAAGAAAAAAATATGATTTTTTTTAAAACACTTGAAAAATTCAAAAAAATTCAAATATGCAAAAAATTCTGATATTTTTTTAATTTCAAAAAATTAGATATATTTTTTTGAATTTCAGATTTTTTTATTGTTTCAAAAAATTAGATTTTTTTCGAAGTTTTTCAATTTTTTCATATTTTTAAAAAAATTCCATATTTTTTTATAGATTTTTCAAAATTCTCAATTTTTTAAGTTTTCAGTTTGTTTTTAAAAATCAAATTTTTTTAATTTTTTTCCATAGTTTTTCAAAATTTTCAGATTTTTTTAAAAAAAATCAATTTTTATTTTTTTTCCTTAGTTTTTTTTATTTTTTTAACGGATTCCGTCAAAGTCAACTGATACTTAACGGCACAGTGACCTAAATGCAACCTTTTATTAGTTCAGTGAGTTGACTGCAAGTTAAATCTAGTTCTGTAATCCGTTTGCAAACTTTTTGAGTTCTGTGACCCAACTGCAAGTTGGCCACGAGTTCGATGATCATTTTGCCTATTAACCCTCAACAATGCCAACTTTCCATTATTAGACAATCTGTAAAGAAGGAAAACAATAATCCTTCTGAAGTGTAATCGTTGCAGCCTGGAAGCAAGCTTGTATAGATCTGAAGGTGAAGCACAAAATAAGATTACTCGTGTGATGAAGATTAGGCAGCAGCACAATGTACTAGGAATCAACTTTTTTTATTAAATGACCCGTAAATAAAACATTGATCGTGGTCGTTGCTTGCAATCTCGGTTTCAGTAGAGTTGAGGTGAAACGATCTCTCTCAACGTAACTATAAACATCAGCTTGACAATTCTTTTCGCAGAGACTCAATTCTACCGGATCCTTGAATGTGTTATCTTTGGACTTGTATATATAGATCTATTCTTAAGAATGAACCATGCATGATTCGTTAGTAAATAAATATATTTTTAATTATATATGCGTTGTTTATGTGTGTGATTAGATCGCATAAAACAACTATTCTCGAGTGTAAATACACATACGGATAAAATGACAGAAAAAATGTAAATGTGAGCAGAAATGAATAGTCAAAACCCGGGCACAAGAGCTGGTGAAATACATAAAATTTCATCTTCAAATTTGAAACAAGTCTCGCAACATAAAAACAAGTCATGACACAAAGATATGAAAAGAAAAGGAAATAATGCAGGGGGGCCTGAAATGAAGTCGTCAAAGCAAAGATGGAGGTGGAGTGTGGCTATAGGTGACTAGTCCGTGTGGATGTGAACGCCGATGGCAATGAGAAGGATGGTGATGATCCCGAATATAACATGGCGTGGACCAAAATAGAGACACCACTTGTATGCATTCTCCCGAACTCCACCATTCTTCCTCTTCCCGGTATCTGAAACAACAGCCCCGGCGAAAACACCACGAACAGCAACACGGCTATCACCACCGGACCCCAATCTGTCATCTCTCTCTCTCTGTCTCTCAACTCTGTGTTGGGCTAGAGGTATGCTGGGATATATATAGCTGCTCAAGGAAAAGAATAGCTTGGACCTAGACTAAAGTGACGGAACATAGTTACATGCTGCAATATGCTCACAGCCTGTGTAAAGACGACTATGAGATTACTACAACTTTCTTTCTCAGCTATCATCTTTTCACCACACGCATTCATGCTCATGCATGTATATACAACATGCATACCTAGACCTTCCGTGCGGGCTTGGTCACAACCCATAACGGATAATATCATATTAATGCCAAGTTAACGGGTGTTGCGTGACCCAACAGAAATCAACAGAAATCAGATGATATATACTATGTAAGGTATATATTCCCAGTTAATAATAATAATATTCATTTCTACTTTACTTTTGTAAGCGATAAGCTGCTACATTTTGGCAGAGGCAAAGCCATTCGGCTCATGCATACATGTGAACTTGTACTTTCTTCTCCCTCTCAACTTTTTCTCACACAGATATATACTAAAACCAAACACTCCCTTTTATCAACTATAATTCAGTTTATATCAACCACAATATACTACAACTTTTACCCACCTTGACTCCGCATCGGACAACCTTTATTTTGCATACGAATTACAGATGCACATGCCCAACTTAAGTCAGATCTTTTGCTATAATTCCGACTCACCTCATCTTAAGATGCAGCGAAAAATTCAATCAACTTTCGTGGCCATTTTAATAAAACTATTTATTGCCGATCTGATTCTGGTATAAAGCATAAACAATGTATCATTTCACTCCAAGAAATGTTATATTAATTCATTTCTAATAAAGGTTTACTAAGGTTTCTATTTTCTGCGTAACTATCCAAGGCCCATAATTGTTTTGTTTGTGAGACGACTATTGTGGGTTGTGGCCCACAAAGACCCTAATGCCCACCGGCCACCAATCATATCTTAGTCGACTTGACCAGGTGGATCTAAGAAGAGCCCAAAACAAGGGGAATCCTAGAAAGACTTAGATGTGATAAAGATGTTTTCTGCTCACTCTAAGCGTTGGAATATTTAGGCAACAACTATTCTCAAATCTCAAGTGATGAACAGTGGCGGAACCAGGATGAATTTCGACCCCGGGCTAAACTACAATTGAACTCTATGATTTTGCATAATTTGATAGCTTTGTAAGATAATTTCGTCGTTTATGTCTCTAAATATGACTTTCTCGATGTAAACCAGCATGCTATCGTTCAACCACTCATCCCCATCCTGTTACGCAAATAAGTCTTAAGTATTTTCATTGCAGAAAACACTCTTTCAACAGTAGTTGTTGCGACAGTTAAAATCAAAGCTAGCCCAGTGAGACGGTAAACCAAAGGATAAGTTGTACTTCTATGTGTTCCGACCATCTTAATAGCAAGCTCTGCAATATTTTGAAACTCAGAAAAACTATTATCATTTTGCACATCATAAATGAAATTATCCAGCTGATTTGTTAACAAAACCTAGTCCATTTCAGAGAAATGTAATTTCAATTTGAGCTAATTTTTTATATATATAATCATTTTTAAATTTGCCCCCGGGCTAAAAAGTTGAATATATATATATTTTACTTATTATTTTTTTCTCAGCCGGGACTGGCGCCGGGGCTAGCCCCCTTGGTTCCGCCCCTGGTGATGAATAAACTATTTGTAGTCTACGGATGATTATGGTAGAAACTAATATGAAATTCGTTCCATGGGGACCTGCTTAATTAAGTTACTCATTCCAGACTTAAGAGTTGTATTATATAATAGGAGAAATAATCTAATGGAAACTTACCTGGCAATGTCTCCAGTCTCCACTGTATTCACCCACGTGATATTATTTTAATGGTCAACCAAAGTCAATCAAAGCCTGCTTTCTTCCATTTTTCTCAATGACGAGTGAAGACTGCATGACTGGTGAATATGCAAATAGGAAAGAGACTTGCATTTGCGGTAAGTGTTGCAAAATTTTCTATTAACTTTTATGTAAATATATAAAACAATAACGAGGGGTAAATTTTAAAAAATTGCATTGTTACATTCTCTTCTACATCCGCAATTACTAATATTTTGAAACTGATTGTTTACGAGAAAGACAAATTCATTTATAGTATGATTCAAGTTGAATTGAATTACTCAAAAGTTTAGCTGGGATTTGTTTAAAAATATCAGAATCAACTCAAGTCTGCAAATGAGTCAAAGTCACACATAATTTTGTTAGAATCTGAACAGTAATATCAAACCCAACAACAAAACTTTATTAGAAAAAACTTCTCCATGCTTGGAATTGCGTTGTGCTCATCATTACGACAAATTATACTCCTCATTCCATTTTAAATATCCCGTTTGACTTTGAATGGTTAAATTGACTAATTTTTGATTGAGATTTACACATATAATTTAAATTTTAAAAGAAAAAAAATTATGTGATTATAAAGTACAAACAATGTACTATAAAATGTAAATTTTAGTTTTTTAAAACAATAACAAATTTATTTTTTATACTTGATCAAAAATTAGTCAATTTGAACGTTGAAAGTCAAAACAGTACAATTAAAATGGGATGGAGGGAGTGATTATACTCGGAAAAAACATTACTCAAAATCTTATAATAAATTTATCAATTTACAAACATCAATAAATAATAATATTGTAAAATATAGTCTTATATCGTTATTATGTTGGCCTAATGCAATTAATAAAGCAAAAAAAAAAAAAATTAAAATATCATGTTTGGATAAATTTTTATTCGAATATGACTATTTTAGGTCATTATTAAATATGATATTTTATAATTAGTTTCAGTTAAATTTCCGGCTCATATAATTATTAAAGCGAATCATTTTCTTATGTTACATTATAATTTAACTATATATTGAATAAGATTTATGTTGGTTAAATTAAATTTGTGTTATGTAACTAGAATATAAATCCAAATCCCAATTTCACGTATTTTGTTCTAGTTAAAATTTATTATAAATATATTAATAATGATATTAGACACTATCTGAAATACATATATAAATTTACAATCTAATACTCCCTCTTTGACTTTTTAACATGTATATTGAGGTGTTAAAAAATAATATCTACACCTAATGAAAAAGTTCAATTCTTATATCAAATAAAAGTTTAGGATGCAAACTTTTATTTGATATAAATTATATAAAAATTAATTATGTTTTGATGTGATTTTTTTAACGTGTAAAAAAATAAAAACAGCTAAAATGAGACGGAGGAAATATAACAAGAATAATAAATTTGAAATTAACCTAAAAGTAACCGATTAACTTGAGAGTGATGACATGGTAAAATGAAGTGACTAATAAGTAAAAAATAAAATAAAATACAAAGTCGCGGACCCGAAGCGCCCAACAGCAGGGGATGTGTGGGGCGCGTTACACATTTGTTTTGGCCGTTTCCTTCCTGGTAATAACACAACAGCGTCTTCTCAAGCTCAACTCAACATAAACAAATAATAATAGCCCAATTATAATTGAATTTATGATGATCATCTCTAACTCAACTTATAATTACCCTCAACTCCTCCCCTTGTTCTGATCTCTCCCCTTCTGAGTAGACTGAGTGTCTTTTCACTACAACAACTAGCATCATGATGATGCAACACTCAGGTTTGGGCTTATCCTCTCTTTCCTGATTATTGTTCTTCATTTTCCTACTTGTTTGCTAATTGGGTTTTGCTTAATTACATGTGTAATTAATTTGAGTTGGAGAGTGGATTGTGTTTACTAGTATTGATCAGCTGTGTGATACCCTTCAAGATTTTTGGCTGAATTTGAATTGTTGGTGTTAAAGATTTTATATTTACACCAACAGCTTGCTTTCTGTGATTGGTTATGCGCTTCAATTACTCCAAAATGATATGAACATGTGCCTTTGCAAATTTTATCATTTTGTCTCCAGAATTCGGCCTTTTTGGTTTGTTTTAGCGATAATTATCGGGATCATGTATATTCAATGCTGAGTTTCAGGTTACAACCTTAGTGATTTGGTCCAAGAAGCCCAACACCGGTGGTTAAAGCCCCCGGAAGTTCTTTTTATTTTGAAGAATTATGAGGATAGCCAGCTCACTGATAAGCCCCTTCAAAAGCCACCTGGTACTGTCCTCTTTTTATAATTCTTTGTCTTTGACTGAAAACATTTTATTAGTTTCTTCAGCTAAAATTTATGGATGTTGCTTTTTATGTCTCCAGGTGGATCGCTCTTTCTCTTTAACAAAAGGGTTCTTCGATATTTTCGTAAAGACGGTCATAGCTGGCGCAGGAAGAAGGATGGAAGAACAGTTGGAGAAGCACATGAACGCTTAAAGGTTCACTGCGCTGCTTCATGTTTATTACTATTAGCAGCTATCATACGGTTTTAACAAGCCTAAACAATATTACATAGCTTTAGTGTTTATCAAGAGAACCTATCAATAATGTTAAACAGATGTCTTAAATTATTCTCATTGTACCCTCTAATATGGATTAATATGATCGCAGATCAGGAATGTGAACTTTACATGTGTATTACACTGTAAGTAGTGAACTGTGTGAGCCATGTTGATTTGACTTGAAAATCAAATTTCATATTGTGTGATTATATTGTATTTAGGGAGGGAGAGAGGTATAAGAATAATCTTGTGCAACATTAAGAACCCAGCACTCTAATTGTGTGTGTAGTATGAGCATTTGTAAGGATTCTACTTTGCTTAAAAAAATCAAGTGGTGGCTCTTTTATTCTCTGCTACTGGATTACGTTGATGTATTTGAATTCTGTACATAGTCAGTGGTCTATTTTTTATGTCTATTATCCCAGGAAATAGGGACACACATTTTACCTGTCCTCTTCTGTTTTGTCCAGGTTGGAAATGCTGAAGCTTTAAATTGTTATTATGCACATGGAGAGCTAAATCCTAATTTTCAAAGGCGTAGTTACTGGATGCTAGAACCGTGAGTTGCTCATTTTGCTACAACTTTTAAGATTGTTATTTTGGAGTGAAATTATAACCATTTTCAAATTTTTAATATTGTAATTATCTGAATAACTCGAACCATTGTCAAATTGTTATTCTTTATAATCATTTGGTACAGGTCTTTTTCCTTATTTTTCTTATTGATTTGTGCAGGGCATATGAGCACATTGTTCTTGTTCATTACAGGGATATAACGGAGGTATAAAGTCATCATGAAAACTTTACTTATTATTTTTCTTCAGTCCTTATCTTGATTTTGTAATATTTGTGAAATTTGTGCTATTATTGAAGTTTTATATAAAATTCAATGGAATGCACTATTTTCCATATGCTTTGAGGAATATTTATGATCCTAAAAGGTCTTGTATGTAAATGCATATTGATGCATGCCAAGGTTAAGAGGGTTGAAAATAGGGATAGAACATATCTCCACAGAATAAGTAGATAATAAGTAGGGGTGATCAAATAAACCGCATAAACCGCTCGCACCGCAAAATACGGTTTTTAATTTTTGTGGCGCGGTGCAGTATGAGTTGCGGTTTGACATTTTACTCGTGTCGTTCAAACTGCACTTCACCACAATATAATAACATATATAAATATATTAGTAATTGTTAAATAAAATTATATGATATACATATGTATATTATTTATAATTATGTTATGTATGTATTTGTTAAAGCTCTTCAAATAATAGTTAATTATTATTCTATTAATCTAGCATTACTTTTATACCAAATTTCATAAAACAATTATATTATTATTATATGTCTCTTACTGCTCTTTAGTATTTTATTTACATTGTTTATATTTTTTAGTAGTTGTTATAGCTTTGAAATGATAAATATCATATAGATTTATTATAATTTTTTTAATTATCATATATTTAAATTTATTCATAATTTCAACTAAAAATATTTATTCTTAAATATGCAAACCGCACTGTACCGCATTTTTGTGGTGTGGTTTACGCGTTTTTTATGCTAGCGCAGTGCGGTTGCGGTTTGAATATTCACCCAAACCGCATATGCGGTCTGGTTTGTTGTTTTAGAGAAAAACCTCACCGCCCGCATCGCGATCACTCCTAATAATATTACTTAGTTAATAGTAATATTATTTATGTATGATGATTACATGTCCTTGTATAATAATTCCATCCCCAAGTTTAAAAGTGAATAATGTCAAATTAACAAGACCCCATACAAAAGATATGCATGAGAGGCAGAGCAACCTCAAATAATTGACGGAATGAATTTGTGGAAGGCAATGATAAATGATATCCAGAGACTTGTCTTTATTGAAGCTTTCTGGACTAACAAAGTCAATGTGGACTTTTAGGGAAAGTCCTGTTGAAGTCGTCAGGGCGAGACTTGGCGTCATTCACACTCTCTTGCACGTTCACCTTATTGGCAGCTTGTACTTATTCATGGTCATGTGTCAGAAGAATTAGAACATTATTTGGCGGAGATACAGACCCCACTTGAACATCCGAATTCGTTTTAAGACTGTTCTTACTTTGAAGTTCATATAAAATTCAGAGATTATAGTCTCAATGCTTCCCCTTTTTTGATCTTGCATCTTAGTTTCTTGCATCATGAACTTGTCACATTTGGAAGACACTTCAATTTTATTCTTTAATTCCTGGTGCCTATAAGTTGCGGTCAAATTATCATAATCATACAATTAAGTTTGTTTTATTGTAACCCAAATAAGATTGTTTGTATACTCCGACTACAAATAGGATTTCAGTTTGATAACTACCAATATATTAAGTTTCTAATGAATAACTACTACCAGATATCTGAATTCAAGAATATATCTAACATAAGATAATTTATACTTATATCTGTATACTAATATACTAGTAATATGAAAATAAAATAAAATTATCATGTTTATGTTTTTCCTGCTCAACATCACATACCCTTATCAGATATTACTATTTCTTTGTAGTGTATTAGTATAGAGTCGTAAACAACAAACCCGTATGCGGGCACTTGCTTCTAAAGTATTAATCTAGTATTTAAGCTGGCTGTGAATTGTGCATTTTTCAGATTGATATATTAGATTAATAGATGCTTCTTTCACCAGTTATCTTACTAATATGGGATGGCAAGCAATATAAGAGCTTCATTTTGAATAATGCATGTATACATTTTCAGGTAAGACATTCTGGAGGATCCATTTTACAGTCCTCTCCTGGATCTTATTCTACTTTAAATCAGAGCCCCAGCTCATATACCACTCAGGTTCCTGGCACTACAAGTTTTGCTCCAGAGTTTCAAGAACAAATTCAGATTTTATCAAACCCTGGTTCTGTAAACGGTAGTTTTCAGTCAGACATCAAGAATGATATGATAAATATTTCTGATGTAATAGAAAGAAATGAAGAGATATATAGTTCACCGAAGGTTGACATTAATCAAGCACTGAAAAGGCTCACACAGCAGCTAAGCTTAGAAGATAATTGCTCCGGAGATAATGAATCATTCTATGATGATAATGGTGTCTCGCATGATACAGAATATAATGTACATGGTCAAAGTTCTATTTTTCCCAATCAGCTGCAAGATGATTCAGATCATCGTATTGCACAGCTATTTCCAGGTTTGTGCCTTCCGCACGTCTCATTGTATTATGCAAACTTTAAGTGTTTGCCTTTCTTTTATTGAAGTAAGTTTAGCATAAATGTAGCAGTTATTTGATTTTTAGAATTAGTAATGCAACAAATGTGTTTGCTTAGCTATATCTATATGCTTCTTTCGCTAACATCTTTAGTAGTTTTCAATTGTATATAAAGAGCTTTTGTCACATAGGCATTAGGATTGGCTAGTTGTTCGACAATAAGCTTTGTAAAGTTTTTTGTTGAGTGGTAGATTTGTTAAAATACATATTAAGCTGCTAACTTTATGGCTTATGTCCAAATCTGAACCTTCTAGTAAGCTGAAATGTTTTTCAATCATTAAACTATTTTTCAGTTTGCAATTGCTCAAGTTAGAATCCTGTAAATAAGTGTATCATCTGACACTGCATGTAACTTCTATTTATCTTAGAGCTAGTCAGAAAAGAAACTATAAGATGCGAACATGTGAGCAGTGGTGGATTCTATGGTAGAAACTCATTCAGTCTAATAAACATTCACTTGAGATTTAAAATTTATTTATATTAACTAATGTTTGTTCTAATTAATTATTATATATTCATTTAGGTTTAAAATTTTAGGAGCTTTCATATTTTTCCATCGTCAGATTTTCATAAATAATAGTTTTATTTGTAATGATGTCAAATTTGTTCAATGTAGAATTTATAGTATGTTTTATTTTCTAGGTGATGGTTATGAAATTAATAGCATGAATGGCTATTAGTATCAGTGACATTACATTGTTGATTGTTCTAAAAAGGAGCATTCAACTTCAGACTCTGTATAAATACTTAATATTGTTAAGAAACTGTATTTATAATTTTTTTCATTATTTTTTTTGCCCAATTTATTTCTATTATACTACAGTTCAGTTCTCTTGGTAGCAGAGCAAGCATTGGAATCTAGCACCTGGATTACAGTAAAAAAATAAAACTTGTATCTACATAATATGTTCATAAGAGAATTGATGGATTCCACAGCTCCCTTGCAAATCCACCCCTGCGTGGGAGTATGTGGAACAAAGCCTAATATACTCAAGCTTTCCCATATGAAAAGTCGTTTAAATGCTGCCCATATAGTGGTCATATAACTCTCTCTCTCTCTCTCTCTCTCTCTCTATCTCTCTCTATACACACACACACACACACACACACACACACACATATATGAGTAAAGTTCCTTGGAGACCTATTTTTCTTGGAGTATTGGAGACCACCATCCAAACCGTCCAACAATCTATAATCTAACGGCCTACAAAAACATTATTTTAATAAACATTTAACTAAATACAAAAACATGTGTGTACGTACGTGATAACATACGATGACAGGCAGTTGAAATACTGTATCATCATTTTGTTCTGCAACTTTTTTATTCCTCCCATTTGCGTAAGAACAGCACTGCTAATCAAGCATTCCCCTTTTTCAGATTGTGATAATTTACATTCATCTGTCCACTTGTCCTGCATTTTGTCTCGTCCTGCATTTTGTCTCTTGTCTCGTAATTTAAATTCATATTGTTCCATAGTCGTCCTATTATATTTTCTCTTCCGCTATATTATTTTTTATAGATTTGTATTGTTCAGTAACCATCAACTGTGTTGACGGAAGTGCGGGATTTTTGATTATACGCAATATATGTCTCTAACTGATTATAAATACATGTATTGAATGCATCAATGTAATAATTAATACAAAAACAAATTAATGTCTTTAATCGTGTCCATTAAATAGATATAAAAATCAATGGTGGGAGATGGGGTTTCCAGGTCTCCAATAAAATTGGGTCTCCACAGAACCCAACTCATATATATAATATAGATTCAAGTTCTATGGAGTACAAAAGATATTGGAGTATTGGAGTACAAGATTGATACAATATAATCTAGTCATTTAAATCTTAATTTTTTTGTTCTACAATATTTGTAAACATCCGACAACCTGCAGATTATGTTCTACAACATAAACATTGTAATCAAAAGATAGAACAATTACCTTTATAAATCGTAGGACATTATGTTCTGCAATATAACTTTTAAGCAGAACAATAATCTTAATGCTCTTTAAAGTTGAAAGATAATAATGATTATTTGATTATTATGTTTAATACTACTTATAAATGATAAGTTATATATAAATTTGGATAATCAGAGATATTATTTATGATTAAACTAAAAAATTATGATTTTGTACTCCAATACTCCAATGTTTTTATGTACTCCATAGAACTTAACTATATATATATATATATATATATATATATATAGAGAGAGAGAGAGAGAGAGAGAGAGAGTTTTACTCCAATAGAAACCTCCTTATTCTAGAAACTAGAAACTATCACTAAATTTCTAAGAGAATATCACTAAATTCTCAAACAACCCCACTTTCTCCTTCTTCTTCTCCAACCCACCAACCCTCCACCCCACTTCCGGCAGCTTCACCCTACCACCCCCGCCAAGTCTCTGCTACTCTCTCCACCTCCATGCCGCCCGACCCTCCATAGCCACCACCTCCATGTCGGCCTCCATTATTTATATCACCACCAAATCCAACCCCCCTCCGGCCTCCACCGCCCCTTCCATTCCACCCCCATCTCCACCTCCACCTGCACCTTCGTCATCACCTCCACCTCGGTCTTCCTCACCTACAGTACCGTATATCTAGCTTAATGCCGATTTAAATTCCAGATCTTTGCCAAAAATCTGCCGGACAAAGCTAAAGGCTCCTTCCATGTCCACCACCTCCATCTCCACCTCCATTATCTCCACCACCGCAACCACCACCTGAATCGGCAACTAGAACAGATTCAGAAATTCTGGGCAGTTTCCGCAAGTTTTCACTAATTCGTGCAACACATATCACTAAATCGTAAAGAGAATATCACTAAATTGTACTGAGGATATCACTAACTTGTATTGGTTTCTAGTTTTTATTTTAAAAGTGGTTTCTATTTGATCATGAGCCTATATATATATAGGCTCATGATCAAATACAAACCACCTTTAAAATAAAAACTAAAAACCAATACAAGTTAGTGATATTCTCAATATAATTTAGTGATATTCTCTTTAGAATTTAGTGATTTGTGTTGCAAAAATTGGTGAAAATCTCCAGCAGTCAGTGAAACCTCCAGATCTATGCTTAGATTTGTGCTTGTTATCGATTCTGGGAGCAATAACGACGATGGAGATAGCGGTGGAGGTGGACATGGAAGGGCGGGAGCATGGAGGGGATGGGTCGAGGCAAAAGCAGGGCGGCAGAGGAGGCGGGGGGCCGAGGAGACGGCTGAGATGGCGGAGGAAGGAGACAACGGATGAAGCTGTAGTTTCAGGTGGCGTAGCTTCGCCGGAGCTGTGGAAAACAACTGGGGTTGCCATTAAAAGGCGACAATGGAGGTGAAGGAGGTGGAGAAGAGGAGGCAACAACGGTGGAGGTGAAGGAGGCGGTGGAGGAGGAGGCAGCAGCAGAGGTGGAGGAGGCGGAGATGGAGATTGAGGTGAAGATGGAGATGGCGGGGAAGATGGAGAAGGAGGTGTAGATATTAGTGATATGTTCTTTAGAATTTAGTGATATTTGAGGTGGGTTTTTAGTTTGTAGAATAAGGAGGTTTGTATTAGAGTAAGTCTCTCTCTCTCTCTCTATATATATATATATATAGGGTCACGCTCTATAGAGAACAGTTTTGAGCATGAGAACACTTAGAACACTATTGTGCTGCTGCAGAACAATACAACATTCAAAAAGTGAAAAATCTCCAAAATCTTTGTTCTGCACTTTTTAAAAGGTGCAGAACAACTGATCTCATTATTCTTAGAAATAATATGTTCTCACTTGAATCACTGCCTATATCACACACACACACACACACACACACACACACACACACACACATATATATCCTTTGTAAGAATTTCTTGGTTTAGTAGATTCAGAAACTTTTGTTCAGTGAGGCATCTGTAAGCTAGCACCAATTCATCATTCCCCACTTGTCCGACCGTTGCTGAGCAATTTTTGGATATCAAACGGACCTCATGGCCACATAGTCTTCTAATCAAATAAAAAAAAAAAAAATCCCATGATAAATGATGATCTAGCTTCCACTTAGTTAAATTCTAAAGTATGGATATTGACTTTACATTTGAGACATATTCTAGGTTTTGGTATATTGGAGATGGTACCTTCATGTGCAGAGATAACCATGCTGTTAAAACTTATTCATCTGTGTAACCTTTCCCCCCCTAAAGTGAGGACTTAATAAGATTTTGTGCTTGATTTTTATATGATTATCTGTTTGCACTGCTACTCTGTTGATCAATATGAATATGATAATGAAGCAAAAGATCTGATGGGTACTCTACTGAAGGTGATGGCAAAGGACACTATTGGCAACCGTTTGAGGATGACTTTTCATGTAATGAAGAAAATGCGATTCTGAATGAATTGCTAGGCTCCTATAATAATGCAGCACCTGCTGGGTCACAAGAGACACATCTGCACATACCAAATGAGAATGTATGACACCTGTTACTTTATCTGTTATTGTCGGCATACATATATTAATTTACTGAAAGTTGTAATCTTATGATTATGTACTACCTTTTTGTTCTGTTCAGTTTTCTTTATAAGATGGATTGCTGCTATAGAGATTAAATTTAATTTGCAAGTGAAAATATATTTGCACATGCCTTTGTCTTCTCAGTATCCTGATTCCTGTCCTCAATATTTTCTAGTTTCCTATAATCATACCTGTAGAAGGGAATGCTTTGACCAACCCTATCATGCTCGATTCCCTTGGTTATGTTAACATATTCGTTCTCTGAACAGGAAGCATTCCTTTCTCCGTCAAGTAAAAAGCCAGTTGAAGAGGAAGAAAGCTTTGAATGGGCAGATTTAGCTGTAAACGATACTTTTAGCTGTACTGATTCTCAAATCCTGATGATTTATCTGAGTATACTGAATTTTGGAATTCTAAATCTCTAAAACTTTATTACAGGTCCAACTTCAGTGCTGCTGCCGGAAGAAGCTGAATACTTCAAAATTGCTACATATTCCCCTTCGATGAATGTCTACGGGATTAACTCTGATCATTATTCAACAGTATTTGAACAAGTTCCAACAGAAAGGCCTCTTGAAGAAAATCCAAGTTTGACTGTCTCTCAAAAGCAGCTATTTACAATTCATGAAATATCACCTGAATGGGGTTATGCTCATGAGGCTACTAAGGTATCTCTTTTCTTCTTTTTTTAATCCCATTATAGCTATGTGCTCAATCCTTTAATTTTAATGTTAATGATATACAATAGCATAGCAAAATGGTAGGTGTTACTATTAGCCTCCTGGTTGCTTAATGATTGAATGTGAGGGTGACATGGTGTTCATGAAATATTGCCTGAATGGGATTATGCCCATGACCATGAGCCATGAGGCTATTAAGGTATCTAGCCCTTTTATATTATGTGGTGAATCCTATTTATCTCTAATCCTATGTATTTAGTATTAATGATGCAGAGCAGCATAAAAAAATTTGTGATATTAGATTATTAGTCATTATTAAAGTGCAGGTCTTAAACTGTTAATATTAGTCACCTGATCGCAATTCTGATAAAAAAAAATTTATGATAAAGGCAAATGCAACACCACTAATAATATAATTATTATCCCATAAAACCATCAGGTTATGTAATCAAAAAATCCTATTCTGAAAGATATTATATTCAATTGGAAGTATTGAGCACAGGGTAGGGTTTGGTTTCTGTCTGTTTTCTTTTTCATTTCTGGGCTAATTTACCAATCATGTCCTCAGGTGCTGCTCAAATGTACTTAATCAATTAAAATGTAGCATCTTATAATTTCTCTTAGTAAAAACTTAGTACTTTAGTATGTCATTTTCCACTTAAAAGATTTGTTTTATTCTTTAGTTAAGGCATCTAGTGTCAATTAGTTGCTTTGTGAAAGTTCAAATCTTATTTAAAGCCAAGTTCCTATTTGCAGGTTATTGTTATTGGATCATTTCTCTGTGATCCATCAGATCATGTCTGGACCTGTATGTTTGGTGAAATTGAAGTTCCTGTTCAGATTATTCACGATGGTGTTATTCGTTGTCAAGCCCCTCCTAGCTTGCCTGGAAAAGTTACGCTATGTCTTACCTCTAGCAATCGAGAATCTTGTAGTGAAGTCAGGGAGTTTGAGTACCGTGAATGTCCGAGTAGTTTGCCTCACAGTAAATTGCTTGAAGCAGAAGCAAGCAAGGATTCTGAAGAACTTCTGTTTCTTGTCAGATTCGTGCAAATGCTTCTTTCTGATCCGTTAATATCTAAAAGGGAAATCTCTGGATCAGGAATTGAGTTGCTAGGGAACGTTGAAGGTAATGAAGAATTGTGGAGCGGGGTTATAGAGTCTCTTTTAGCTGGTAACTGCACTTCTTCTGGCATAGCAAATTGGCTTCTTCAAGAACTTCTGAAAGACAAGTTGCAACAATGGCTTTCTTCAAGACTGCAGCAAGTAAATGACCTGCAAGGAGGTTCCTTTTCCAAGAAAGAGCAAGGTATAATCCACATGGTTGCAGGAATGGGCTATGAATGGGCTTTGAAACCAATACTGAATTCTGGAGTCAATGTCAATTATCGTGACACTAATGGTTTTACCGCTCTCCATTGGGCTGCACGTTTTGGGAGGTATCTGTTGCTTTCCTTCTGGCATGTGGTTTATGTTTATTTTAATTCTGCTACTCTTTTTCATGGTATTGAGAACTGTGTGGGAAAATAAAACTATTCACCATTGTCTTTGAACTAGGAACCTATTGGTAATTAGGGCCAAAGGAAAATTCGCTAAAGGGCTGGGCTAACTGACATGGGTGTGAACGAAATATACTTGATAGCATTAGGCCGATTATAGTGTAAGTCAATGAATTAAATAAAAGTAATATGATCTAATCCATCAATTATACGCTACTTTTAGCTACTAGGTTATAATAAATAGATAAACAAAATTACAATTATGTATCTAATTGATAAATTAATAGTTTAACTACAGAATTAGAAAAGAAAAAAAAAGGTGCTTGATCATCAGCTTGTCCCACTTGATTATTTTTAGAACAATGTATAAGACATGTTAAGTAGATACTGCTAAATTAGAAGGAACTTGTAATTACTTAAAAGATTCACTCTAGACTTCATATTGTAAATCAAAGTGCACATCTAGTCTGCTATGCTTCAGTCACCCCATCGCCCACAGACACCTTTCTTCCCGTTCTTTGATAGTAGGGTCCAGTTAACACTGGTTAAGAAATTTGGTGAATTTTGCTGCAAATGGACGCATCAAGTTGATGCTAGTTTTATGTAATCCATCTGAAATGTTGTTTCTGTATTAGAGAGGAAATGGTAGCTGCTCTCATAGCATCTGGTGCCTCAGCTGAGGCTGTTACTGATCCTACCAAAGAAGCTCCAACTGGTAAAACACCGGCATCCATTGCTGCGGAATATGGATACTTGGGTCTTGCAGGTTATCTTTCTGAGGTGTCACTAACAAGCCATCTTTCATCCCTCACTATAGCAGAAAGTGAATTGTCTAAAAACTCCGCTAGTTTAGAAGCAGAAAGAACTATAAATAGCATCTCTGACATAAGTACAATAACATCTGAGGATCAGCAGTCTTTTAGGGACTCCTTAGCTGCAGTACGAAATACAGCTGAGGCTGCTGCACGTATTCAAGCTGCTTTCCGTGCCCATTCTTTCAGGAAGAGAAAATTAAAAGAAGCTGCTGCTGCAGCTTTTATGGCTAATGTTGATAGTCAAGATCAGTACAGTCTCCTCTCAAATGATGCACAGAGTCTTTCAGCTGCATCAAAACTGTTTTTCCGTAACACTCGTGATTACAATAATGCTGCTTTATCTATACAGAAGAAATATCGTGGATGGAAAAGTCGTAGGGATTTCCTTGCATTTCGCCAAAAAGTTGTGAAGATACAGGTAAGCTACATATTTTTTGAACATTTAATGTTCTATACGTATTACGGTATTAGTCACAAACATGCTTTAAATCAGAATTTCAAAATTGTAAGATGAAATTAATGATTCAGTCACCTGTTATCGGGCTCTAAACTCTGTATGTAAATCAAGAATCAGGAAATTTGCCATATTGGAACCTTTCTACAGAAAAATTGACAAATTAGAGACTATTTCAAAAATTAATTATACTCTGATCGGCGAAAACATTTACATCCAGCCTTTATCCAGGAAGTATTCCTCCCGAAGTTGCACAATTTTGTGAAATTTCCTTCAACTCGAGCGACATTGGGAAGTTAAATACATTGCTTTGTTTCAGGCGAACATTCTGTAGATACTTATTGTAAAACGCTTTCTTAAACCACATACTATATGGATTGGAAGTTATATACTGTGTTGTCATTAAGGTTACTTTTGGTTTGTGATGTCCACATCGAACCGGACTCAATAATCACTTTAACTTTTTTTATCCTTTTTTTTTTTGCATTTTCTTGTATTTAACCAACATATTGATTTGCACATTGTGTTCTGCATATATTTCCCTTATACGAGATTCTTTTTGGCAGGCTCATGTCAGAGGGCATCAGGTTCGGAAATATTATAAGGTAATCTGCTGGGCTGTTGGTATTCTGGAAAAGGTTGTTTTAAGGTGGAGACGAGGAGGAGTTGGTCTCCGAGGATTTCGGAATGAATCAGAATCAATTGATGGAATTGAAGATAAAGATGAAGACATTGTGACAGTGTTTCGTAAACAAAAAATACTGAGTATTGATGAAGCTGTGGCAAGGGTACTATCGATGGTCACATCCTCAGAGGCACGACAACAATATCGCCGCATGCTTGACAAATATCGCCAAGCTAAGGTTATCCATGGCTTGCATCTTTCTAGTCATATGAGTTGCTATACATCTGATCTAGGAGTACAAAACTATATCTTTTAATCTCATTGCATGTCTTAGTGGACAAATTTTTTTAGTATTATCATTCTCATTATAGTGAATTTTCTGAACCAACAAAATATCCAGTAAGTTTATATAGCTATACTATAAGATGGTCTATACTATACTGACTTGATAAATATAACACAGGCTGAACTTGGAGGGCCGGCAAATGCTGCGGCAGCAGGAGAAGCAGCATCGACTTCTCTTGATATGTCCAACATGGAAAGTGATGGCACATACTAGTCTCTTGTACATTTGAAACTTCCTAGCTTCTTTAGTTAGTTTTTAAACTAAGTTTTTACTAGGGCACCTGTATTCTCAGCTCTGGGTTCCTTTTGGTTGGTTTAAGTCGGCATGTAAGGCTTGTAGCTGTACAGTTGATGTGTAGTGTTCAGTACTTTGAAAATAAGTCCATATGATAACCAGCTAAGGTATTAATGTGGTGCGATCTCCTACATACGCAGGGACGGATTTAGAATATAAATTTTAGCACATTTTTAGTACTTAAATAATTTTCAAATTCAAAATATTAAATTTTGTAGAAATTTTTTATAACATTGCAAATTTTGGAATGGTGAAAAAATGATAAAAAAATAAATAAATAAGGAACACATGTCTCTCGTGTATCCTACTACATGCATCCCTGTTAATGCGAGAAGTGTACTTGTCCTCTCATCAAACAAATTTGTTATAGACAAATTTATTAATGCGAGAAGTGTACTTGTCCTCTCATCAAACAAACTTGTTATAGACAAATTTATTATATCTTCGATACCCCCTATATGAAGCCTATTTCTATATGAACCTTATTTCTAGATGAGGGAGTGGATCAATTCTCTTGTATCGAAGATACCCCTATATGAAGCCTATTTCTATATGAAACCTATTTCTAGATGAGGGAGTGGATCAATTCTCTTGTATCCTACTACATCCGTCCTTGTTTATCCTTGTTTATGCGACTGTAGTTCTCCTCTCATCAAACAAACTCATTTTATCTTCGATATTCTTGTTTATGAGTATAGCTGTCCTCTCATCAAACTAACTTATTTTATTTTTCGATATCCCTTGATAAAATTCTTTAAACAATTAGCAAACAATCTTAATCTTGCTCCCTTTTCAATCTTGACATCTCCATTCTATTTATCGAATTATTGAAGTAGCTGCAATTTGCAAACATAAAAAACGGTGACTGCGCAATCTAATGTTTTGCCCTAAAAAGTTGCCAACTGCATTCCCACAAGAAGCAACCACAAAAAGACCAGCTTATGAGTATGCTTCAGCAATTGGCAGATATGAACAAGGCATAGGGATGCAAGAATGTGACCTACAATTTCACTGAAAATTTCATCATTCTTCCATCCATTATTTACTATGTATAATAGCATAGAGAATTGAGCATTGGGCAGAGTAATAATAGCATAATACAGTCCCACATCAATCTTCATCAGACTTCAGTTTTAAAGAATACTTAATTATCCCCCGACTGCTTTTTTCTGCAGCTGTAAGTAAATGATCCAAAGTAGAAATCCCACATTTGTCAAATACCAGTAGAAACCCCCCACATTTGTCAAATACCAGTATATCACTATTTCCAACAAACGAAATACATTCATCCAATCAAGAAAGTAAAATCCCCGGTGACAGAAAATATAAGCACAAATAATCATCAAGAATAACCAAACTGAAATCTTCACCATTTCTAGTTTTTGTAGTCACAGGATAAGGAATAAAACTAATTTGATCACAGATATTAAACTGAATGTGGCTTTTGACTCATTAGGATCTTCACCAAGTAGCTTCAAGCATAGTTCAATCGGAATATGTCATTCAATACATAAAAGCTTCCCTGTGGTGTAGGCATCAGATGGAACATCTGGGAAAGTACAGATAGCAAGAATCTCAGTTAGAACGGGCTAAAGAAAAAATAATCCAAGATACTGATACGTCCTAACACAGACATAATATTCTAGACCTGAAAACCATCAATGAGACTAGTATGACAACCATGTCTTTTAAATTGAAAAAAACCAAAAATCAAATGAGAAATATAGATATATATCTGTAACAGAAAAGAGCAAGTAAAAGAAGATTGGACAGGGTATTAAAAGTGCAAGAGACCAAACCGTCAAGTTAGCCATCTGATCAAATAGATAAACACCATACAAATTGGGACCAAATTAGTTGACCACATACACAAATTCCCTATAGGCCTATACTCAATCAAGTCTTCTCTAAACATCAGAAGATAATTGATGCTACTAGATCAACACAAAGATTGAATCGATACTGCAAAAGGTTACATGACTACAGGAAAATTTTCTACAGAAAATTTTTAATGATGAACACAGTCTTCTTCACTATTTTACCTCAAAAGTATATGAGAGTATACTTTTAGTTACTACAGGTGTGTATGCTTTTAGTGATGTTTTCACATCTAATCACTATAAGGGAAAAGTTGGTTTTAAGTCATTTGATCTATTGGGAGCAGATTTGGGGACATCTCTCGTCCATCCTACTTTCTGAGTCAAATAAAATCTCCGCACTAGCAAAGATGAGGCACTATGAAAGGCATTATAGAGCGAAAGGCAAGTAGGAAAACCCTAAGACCTACCACAAAAAAAATAAAAAGTTGAAACAACTAAATAAAAACTATTTATGATACACATAGCAATTCATAGACCTCGAGATAATATAATCATCCACTAGTCAGTAGATCAATCGCCTTAGTTACAAGGCCAAGTCCAATCTGTATAAGCACTTGGAAAACAAACTCAAAATAACACATGTTAAAACTACCAATTGCTCGTCCCATAGATATAATAAAGCCTAATAAATTCCTCAATTACAGTGTAACCCTGCCACTACTAATTTTGATCCGTAAAAGCAATTGCACAGTTCACAATTAAAACAGTAAGTCGAGAACGATTATTAACAGATCAGACAATACAAAATGCCTACAGGGAGGGAGGGAGGGAGAGAGAGAGAGAGAGAGACCTGACTAAACTTAAGAGCGTGTTGTTCGCCAACGAGTTGGAGATTACCGGAGACGAAGACAAGCATGCCACCAGCAGGACCAGAAGGCTGACAATCAACGGTAGTGATGCTATGCTTACACTGCTGAAAAGGAAGACTGGTAAGCTTAGCAACAATGTTAACAGAGCCTTGAATTTTCTGACCTTCGAAAGTTAACATAGAAGCTTCCTGATACAAATTCCCCAGATTCGAACGATTGTTATCGAATGTTGAGTAGTAGTGCTCCACAAACGCCTTCGCTACTGCATCTGGATCCATCTCTCCCCCCTCTCTCTCTCTCTCTCTCTCAATATCTCTCTCTGCCGCAGCTGCTTGTATGCTATGCTATTATACCTAGCGTCAAACCCAGCTGCTTTGCCTGCAATGAACGCTACTTTTTAAGTGTATATCGTTTAATAAAAGGATTTCTTTTTCATTTCTTTTTTTAATATTTTTGGGAGATTTTTTACCTTTTACTATTATTTTCTTGTTTCCTTCCCACTGTTTTGGTACTGTTTCATTTACCTCCAAATAATCGTTCACCATTTTTGTCGTAAAACTAAATTTTATTCTTCACCTAAATACTTATATCAAAATTTTCACAAAAGAATATAGCAGTATGTTTTTATCATTTTGATAAATATTAGGAAACTAATTTTTTGTTATATCAACCATTTTGAAAAAAGGAACTAATTATTATAATTTTTTATTTTTTTAATAGGTAAATTGATTTTAGTACAAATAATAATAAGCATCATGATCCGGAAAAATAATAATACTCTCAATTGGACTGGACATGTATAAACAGCAAGCTGCCAAAAGATCACATGATAGTTTGGGCCACTCACTTTTCACATAGCTGACTATCCTTCAGAATCGGCCCATGACACTGTGAAAAGGGGGTTTGGTCTTAACCAGCCCATAAAAAGGGAAAGAATGCAAATCAGCAAACCCAATCATCACACGCCACGTACAAAGAACACGTGTCCTCTCCAATACAGAACAGCACTAGAAAAAACAGGTGAACAAACAAGCTGAGAAATAAATACGTGACTTGAAAAACCAAAAATCACATCGGAAAATCTCTCCGGCGTTTCTTGTTTGCGGCAGCTCAAAAATCTTCAAAGCCATGGTAATCATTCTAATCCTCCTGCTCAATGTTGCAAACTTTTTATTATAATTTTTTGGCTGTTAAAATCATTTCAATAAATATTTGATTGCGGTAAAATTAGATCACTCTTAATTTTTTACCTTTTACGTTCCTGTTTTTTGATGTAATTTCCCGACACCGCAGCCGGCAGCAGAGCATGTGGCCGCCTCAGGCCTAATTAGTGTTGTTTCTACACATGCAACTTTGATCTCAATCTGTGCTTTAATTATATATTTTCGAGAATTTAACTTGATTTTTTGTGTATTTGATATAATTCTAGATGTTGTCTTCTATGGTTGTAAGTAAGACATTGATTTGTGTTGTTTATAAGTGCATCCTGTTTTGCTTTAGATGTATGGTGATCATATCTGTAATGTTGAGCTTCAAAAGGTGTTTTATTTTTTTGACAAGTATATAGTAATAAGTGTTTTGTGTTGTAATGATAATCTTCACCTGCATTAAGATTTTTCCTGTAAGTTTGTAACATTCTTACATCTTGTACATCTACTTAATTGTCGAGCAAAAGACATTTTGATTGGTGCTTTGATAGCCCGCAATATTCAAATGCTGTCATTGAACTTGACAAACTTTTAACTGAAAATATATTATGATTTTGGGTTGAGAGTTGTGATCTTGAAGCAGCACATTGTCTTTACTTCTGAGTAGGTCCAATTGTATAGTACAGTAGTACACATGGGAATTTTGTTTGCACAAATTATATGGGCACGGCTAGTGATGGCTGACTGGATAGTTTAACAATTGGTTTGTTTTCAGACGACCTCAAAGCGACTTTCTGATAGGAAGGTGCAACGATTTCAGAAAAACATTACCAAGCGAGGTGCAGTGCCTGAGACAGTTTCAAAGAAAGGCGGAAACTATCCTGTTGGCCCCATTTTGCTCGGGTTTTTCGTGTTTGTGGTTGTTGGATCATGTAAGATAAACCTGACTCTTTTCTTGATATTAAGAACTTATTGTTTACTTCTGCATTAGTTTTCTTGGAGTTACAAAGTAATTGTTGTTTATGTCAACAAGGCTTGTCTTGCACTTAAGCTTTTGGCCGTGCCTTCCATACAGTTAATTCTATATTAGTGTGAAGAGGTTGTCTGAACATCGAGAATGTACTGCAGAGCAGATTATTAACATTTATAAGATTAGATTGAAGTGGATTGTATAACTTTCTTTTAGGTACAAGCCCTTGTCAAAACATAGATTTCAAACATTGTCATGTTCTTGTGTTTTCATTGCCTTCGAGCATATATTTTATCAACCCCCAATCTGGTATCATTCTAATGGAGGCTTTTCTTTATCTTTTCAGCCCTGTTTCAGATAATCAGGACAGCTACAAGCAGGGGTATGGCTTAACAACAATACAGCTACAACTGGATAATTGGCTTCTTCATGTCAAGCAACTTTACCCAAACATAGAAATGCTAGATTCCATGTACTGGATTAGCTGATCTTTATGTTGTGTAAACAGAGGAACTGTTGTGAAGTTTGTCAAACTTATCTTCAAGAGTCTTTACCCGTCATTGTAACTCACTCTGTCACTTTCTTTTGCCCAAATTCAACATCTGCATTGTAGAATACCCCTGTTCCAAATCGCCAGTTTGATTACTGAGCACTGAGCATATGTTTTCGAATTTGTTTACAAATATGTTGATTCAAAAGCTTTAACATGAGGAATCTGATCTTGGAAGTGAATTACACCCACATAATGTGATACAAGCTTGACCCCAATATATGTTGAACAAAGAGGTGAAATGTACCATATAAGGTACAACAGAAGTCTCTGTTTGAAGTTCAACAGCAGTGAATCTAGACAGCCAAATGAAAAATTCTAGCACAAGAACGAGCAGAGATTATATCCAAACTTGATTATGTAGAAACCGTACATTAAAATAATGGAAAAGTCTTGCTGCTTATTCTTACAGGGCTGTGTATCAGCACGAGTTTTTCTTTAATATGTTTGAAAACTAAATAAAGAGCATACAGATACAAGAGACCCATTAACAACCTTTTCTTCACCATCATAATTGCAGACGCAACGGTGAAAGTGTGCCGCCTGTTTGCAATATAATTTCGTGTGAAATAAAATCTCACCCGCTTTCAAGCAGGTGCTTCAAAAGTGAAACAAAACAAATTCATACTGGATTTGTCAAGCAAGGGTGAAATGCTGTGCCACATGAAACCCACTGCTCCTTTGATCCATGAGGCAGCACGCAGCGAGGAACCTTCACCCATTGCCTCTTTGTCACATCATACATAACTATACGATTCATATGTTTAGACTTAAGTGACAACATAAACAAGCCATTGTTGCCCAAGCAAGTCATCCTAATGTGCTTTCCGTAAAACTCCAAGCACCATACATTTGGCATTCTGTCAACCTCCTTCCATAGAAGTGTCATCTTCTGTAACTCCCATATGCATACACAAGTGGCAGCATTCTTAGTCAGTAACCCCACAAGTAATATTTTTCCCCCACATGCTGCAAGTGTATGATCACTCAGATGTTTTGGGGCTGGGACTTTAAACTGCTTCCAAATTCCTGTCTTCATATTATAGCTCAAAATCCCATCAGGATCTGAACACATGAAGTAAATCAAACCATCTATGCAAATTGCCTGCGAGTTGAAGTTTAGTGATAATGGCAGCTTGATACTGGATGGCATGCTTCCAGGTCGTGTCCAAGAGTTTGTCCTGGAGTCATAAACTTCATATTCCCCATCACAACCAACCCAAATGATTTTATAGCCGCTGCTAATAAATTTCTCATTCACTGCCATCCCCACAGCCACATGTGACCAAAATCTGATCGACCTAGGCGGCAATTCTTTGAAAAATTTTGTAAGTGGGTTGCAGACGTAGAAACTTCGATGTCCGATATCAAGGAAACATACAAGACCCCCAGCTGAAGCTAATGGCAATACATTTATATTAGTGGGTAGAGCAGGTATTGTTGGATGGTACCATTTCTGTAAGGCAGGGTCATACATAGCTGCAGTATCTACATTCCCACGAGTAACAGTGCAAAACCAAGGTTGAGCCTGTGGTACTTGAGCACACTGCCAGGAGAAACTATGAGAAGTAGGCAATGAATCCCACTTACGACACACTGATCGAAAGCGGAAAAAAGACGCTACAGGAAGTCTTGCAATGACTGCTTCAAAAAGATCTTCCGGAAGTTCTTTCCAAATCTGGTCTTCCATCATGTCATCAACAGGATCAGTCATTGCAGTCGGTTCTACCCTATCTCTATCCATCCGGTTTCTCTTTGTAGGAGGCTTGTCAGGATCAAACATCTCAAAATTTCCAGAACTTTCAAGCTTCTCATTTCTTAATGAAAAACTGCAGCAATCGTCTTCATGCGAGCTATCATCAAGATTCAGAGAACACCATCTGCCAAAAACATGAGTTCAACACGCAATTTTTTTAAGTGATATTGAAAAACGTTTTACCAAAGAAGTTGTCAAATTTGATAGCCACGGGAAGATATTTCATGCTTCTGACAAGATAGAAATATGAAAATAAACAAACTATAAAACGAGCTAACAGTATCAATTTAGCTACAAAGTACATATTATTCCGCCATTGGGCTTTAGTTTCTTTAGAAAAAGGAACCTTCTCCACCTAACTTATCTATTTTTTTAGAAAAGAATTACCGAAGCCTGATTACGTAAGCTCTCAGCAACGATTTAGTCAGCTAATGCTGAAACAAATTTATATTAACATCAAACCTGAATACCAGAAACATCAAAAGAGAGGCTGGAAGTTGTTTTTATCTCCACAGTCTAATGATATAAATTTTTTTGCTACTAGTAATTAAAATTTTTACTCGCAATGTAACAGAAGTTTACTACTTTTTAAAATGTTTATTACTTCCAATGTCAACAGAATCATACTAACTTTTCAAATGTTTATTACTCACAAATCAAAATGTCAACAGAGTTGCTATTTGCTAATGATACAATTTTAACTATTGCAACACTTGAACGTGCTGCAAATTATTATGACCTGAAATAATGAGCCAGTTCATGTTAAAATGAGGGCTACCTAATAGCCTTGTAGCAGTAGTAGACTCCTTCCCTATCCAGTCCAAAATGTTATTTTCTGACTCTAGTTCTCCGCTCCACTCTCTAAATTCAAACAACATTTTAGGCAAGGTCATGGCGGAGATAGCTTAGAATAAAAAGAACAGGCGATACATAACTACATATTAGGTTGTGTATGCTATAGAGGCTGACATTCATTTCAACAGATGCATGTGACAATTTTCAATTTCATGTGTGCATTTAGTGTGTTTATATGTACAACACTATTCTTAATATGAGTTACAGAGACATGCACAAATAAATCAATAACTAAAACACTTCTCAAGAAAAGTAAAATTGGCAGAAGCAGATACCAATTCAGATGCCAGTATATATACATATTCTAAAACTTGACAAGTTAGATTTAGTGTTATGCTCCTTTTCTTCTTATTCTCTGCGTGTTATTGATGAAAGTCATTTACACAGTATGCATCATAACATTCAAGTTTAAAACATGACATAATGTACTGTGGTATATGCGATATGCCGACATCTATGCACAATAATGATAATCTTGTGCAAAACTTGGCTACTTGACCCACTGAGGATCTAGCTATATCTAGTTTAAGCAGACATAGTACATGGAATAGTGTAAAGGTCTAGTAGCAGAAACTTAAAAAAAAGGAACATAAATTCTTCAAGGTAGTACACCCCCAACTCCAAGTCACCAACCACAAATTGCGTGGTGTCAAATTTTAGTTGCACGTGTATTGTATACAGAGCATAAGCAGCAACCCACTAGACCACATATAATGCATCTAATCTGTAAAGGCCAATACATATACAGTTCCCCAAAAAAAATTATCTCACTTACATTGGGGGTTATGTGCATCTAATCTATATGTAGTTAATTATAGATGCTGATGTAAGCTTCTATATTTAATTTTCTTCTAGATAGAATTTTCAAAAGTTGAAGTCCGTACTAAGTAGATCAGGATGTATTCAGTGTACATGTACAATATCATTATTAATATAAATTACAGATTACAGATAAATGAAAAAAGAATCAAAAACAAAGAAATTCTCAAGATAGGTGAAATTGGTAAAAGTTATAGATATGGTGAATAGAGATGAATATAAATACAGATGCCAGTAAATAAACATTTACTAAACCTTGACAAGTTAGATTCAGAGTTAAGCTCCTTTCTCCAAGTGTTGTTGCTGAAAGTCTTAAAAATATGCAGTTTGTGTTATGTCATCGAGAAAATATAATATAAGACACATTGGTATAACAACTATGCACCACTAATGCTAATCTTGTGCTATACTTGGGTATTGAAACCAATGTTATCTATTAAACAAAATTTAATTCAGTTCTAGCAGTCGAACACTAAAAATCCAGCACTTCAATTTTATAATGGTTGTACACCCCTGTCCTCAGAACCCCCAATCGCCTTATGTCAATTTTAGCTGCACGTCTGTGTGTGTGTATGCACAACTGAGTAGTGAACCATTAGACCACATACGTAGCCTCTAATCCCATTGGCCAATTCAGATACATTTTGCAAGAGTACTGCGAGAAGGCATTTCAGTATTTCACATACTGCCATACTAACGCTATGCGCACATAACAACGACAATCAAAACCGTATAATAACTAGTTAGGGAGCATCCGAAACAATAAGCCCTAGCTTCCAAAACAATGACGTTTCCAAAAATGAACAGATTGTACACGAATCTAAAACTTACTTACACATGGATGAATCATAACATTATTATATCAATTAAAAACACACACAATAAGACCAAATTAAAAGGAGCGAGACCTAATTCAGAGAGAGAGAGAGAGAGAGAGAGAGACCTGGAGCGGGGAAAGTGAAGGAGAGGAGAAGGATTGTGGGGAAAAGTCGTAATATTGAGAAGAAAAGGCGAAGAAGAAAAGGAGGTGGTGGTGGTGGAATGGTGGTGGTCGGCGGCGGATGCGAGTTGAATAAAGTCGTCAAACTGAGCAATGATCTGCTTCAACATCACATCACCATCTCATCTGTGTGTGTATATGTAAGTATAATGCCTAACTAATCAATCATAATAAGAGCAGAGCATAGCATAGTCTCTTCATTTCATTCACATGCCCCCTTTTTCTCTCTTTCACCTTTGCCTTTCCCACTTTTCTCACCCTCTAAGCTACCTATTTCCTTTTTTTATTATTATTATTTCTTTTTTATTGCTACAATTACTAGTTATTTGTTCGAGTAATTATGATATTCTAATTATTCCTTTCCTTTTCCTCTCTTTACTGCAACTTCATCCCCCACTCGTGCCATCATTGCTACTTAGTACTTGACCCACCTCACCCTCTTCCTCTTGTTCTATTCCATTTCACCTCTTTTTTACTAAATAAATACTTACCTCATCTTCAAATTCAATCGATATGAAACACTAAAATTCACCGAATTCACAATTTTTATGGGTATAATTTTATATACATATATTTCATGTTATTCCAAAATGTTACTAATTTTTTGTTAGCTCATTATTGAATGTTTCTCGTTATCTTTTTTCATTTGGGTGATTACATGTCGTGTTAGAACTGTATTCGACATTAATAATTAAAACAAATATAATATTTCTTTGAATGTTAAAATTAAATTCATATCCGAATTTGAATTCGTTGATTGTTGATCAGAACAGTTTTTCTCGGATATTTATAATTTTTAATTATATAATAAAGTTCGATGATACTAATGAGATAAATAATTTTTTTCATATATTTGTTTAATGTTTACGAAAAAGGGGACGAGCAAGTTTTATACTCCATCCGTCCCAATCAATTCTATACAGTTTCTTTTTTGGGATGTCCCATCATTTCTATACATTCCCAAAATAGCAACTTTTTATAATATAAAACACTACTACACCCACTACATTCTCCCATTATCTCTATTTTATAATAATAAAAACACTATTACACCCACTACCTTCCTCCTATTAAAAAATATATGGGTCCCGTCACTTTACCTACTTTCCATTTAACTTTACTCATTTCTTACACTTTTTTTTGGTCTCCGTGTCCAATCCCAATGTATATAACTCACTGGGACGGAGGGAGTATTTAGCAACAATAATAAAGGACAAGTTCCTCAAAAAAAGTAAAAATAAAGGACAAATTGTCATGAACTTCTGATCATTTGAAAGGAAAAAATTGCACCAAGTTGTAAGTTATATGAAAGACAAACAAGACTAGCCTCTAACATCCTTGGGAGCCCAAATTGTCAGATCATGTACGAAATGTGTGAATTTTAGACCCGAAAAACTAATTTTAATTAGGACCAATATGGTCATGTTATCTTAGGAGGTACTCCCTCTGTCCCTCTCATTTCTTTACGGTTACTATTTTGGGATGTCCCTCTCATTTCTTTACATTACCATAAATAGTAAGTTTTTTTCATCATTACACCCACTATCTTCCCCCACTATCTCATATTTAACAATAAAAACTACTATTACACCCACTATTTTCCTCCACTATCTCAAATCTATTATTAAATATTGATGGGTCCCACCACTTTACCCACTTTTCATCTAACTTTACTCATTTTTCATATATTGTCTTGGTCTCCGTATCCCCCACCAATGTAAACAATTGAGGGGGACGGAGGGAGTAACAAGTAACAACAAAGCCCAATAGCACTATGAAATCAAACCACATTGCAGAAAGGTTTTAACAACTTGTAATCAAATGAAAAAATTATGTTGGGCTAGATAAGCACTCGTTCTTTAAGATGCCTCACCCATTTCTTACCTAAGCATGCTTCATGATAATCTCACTTTGTAGAGTGATCAACTTCTTAAAACCTACTTAAAATGCATGTATTATCCGTGAAACCAGAATGAAACCTTGCTTTTAATCTCCTATAAGACCAAACCGTCAAATGCCGTGCTTTCCATTCATCTGCAAACAAAAATGGCATCGAATCATGAAGAACATATTTTTCGAAGCCGATATGCAGCGGTTCCGATTCCTGATAACATGACCCTGCCAGAGTTTGTGCTACATGATGTTGAATTGTATGCCGAAAAGGTGGCGTTTGTGGATGCTTTTTCGGGGAAAGAATATACGTATGGTGAAGTTAGTAGAGATGTTAAGAGGTTTGCCAAGGCATTGAGGTCACTTGGCCTTAGGAGGGGACATGTTGTGATGGTTGTACTTCCTAACATCGTCGAGTATCCAATTGTTGCTCTGGGAATTATGGCTGCTGGTGGCGTTGTTTCGGGCGCCAATCCAGCTTCACATGTGTCTGAAATCAAGAAACAAGCTGAGTCTGCAGATGCCAAGTCCATTGTCACCGATGCCACAACATATGAAAAGGTACGTCGCCATAGTTCTGCAATCGTTACATTCGTTCAAATTACATAATATGTTATGCCTTTAGGTTAAGTTATATAATGCTGTGAATAATAGGTGAAAAGTCTGGGACTACCAAATGTTATAGTAGGGGAAAAACGCGTAGAAGGTTCCATATATTGGAATGAATTGCTTGATGCAGCAGAGCGAGCAAGCGATAGCATTATGAATGAAAAAGTGCAACAATCTGATATATGTGCCCTGCCATTCTCATCAGGCACCACAGGGCTCTCCAAAGGTGTCATGTTGAGCCACCGCAACTTAGTTGCCAATTTGTGCTCCACACTCTTCAGTGTAGGTCCGGAACTAGTGGGAAATGTCACCACATTAGGCCTTATACCGTTTTTTCATATATATGGCCTTACTGGAATTTGTTGTGCTGCACTAAGAAACAAAGGGAAAGTTGTGGTGATGAACAGGTACGAGCTACGGACATTTCTGAATGCACTGATCAAATATGAAGTCACTTTCGCGCCAATTGTGCCACCTATCATCCTGGGATTGGTTAAAAACCCCATTGTGGATGAATTTGATCTTAGTAAGCTGAAGCTCAGGTCTATCATGACAGCTGCTGCACCTCTAGCTCCAGAAATCCTTGCTGAGTTTGAGAAAAAATTCCCAGATGTCGTAGTCCAAGAGGTATGAAAATGAAAGTAAACTGTGCTCTACGTGTTCCTTGCCTTTCTTTCCCGTATTCAGTATTCAAATGATTGAAGTGATCTTTCCTCTGGCTACCAGGCATATGGAATGACAGAACATAGCTGCATTACACTCACACACGGAGATCCTAATAAAGGCCATGGCATCGCAAAGAAGCACTCGGTTGGTTTTATACTTCCTAATTTGGAAGTAAAGTTCATCGATCCTGATACGAATCATTCCCTCCCTCAAAACACACCCGGGGAGGTCTGTGTAAGAAGCCAATGCGTGATGGAAGGTAACATACATGATCTCAAATTGTAGCATTAATCACTAGGAAATCTGGTGGAGTTATCAACTATTAATTTGGTTCATGTGCCTTTTACATTACAGGGTACTACAAGAATGAGTATGAAACTGCACACGCCATTGATAAAGACGGGTGGCTACACACCGGTGATATTGGCTACATTGATGATGACGGGGATGTGTTCATCGTAGATCGCATTAAAGAGCTCATCAAATTCAAAGGATTTCAAGTAAAATTGTCAAGTATTCAAATAAATAATATGGGAAACTCAAAATAATAGGTTGAAAAGCTTCACAGTTGTGGTTTACTGCAGGTTGCTCCAGCGGAACTAGAAGGCATCCTTCTAACACATCCCTCAGTAGAAGATGCTGCAGTTGTGGGGTGATTATTCGATTCCAGACTCTGCAAATAATATATAATGAAGAGTTGATTATGATATCGAAAATGTTGGAATTATGTATGCAGGTTACCAGACGAGGAAGCAGGGGAAATACCAGGAGCCTGCGTGGTGATGAACAAAGAAGCAAAAGACAGTGAGGAGGAAGTGATGAGTTTCGTGGCCTCAAATGTGGCGCACTACAAGAAAATCAGAGTGCTGCAATTCGTGGATTCGATTCCCAAATCGTCGTCGGGGAAGATCATGAGAAGGGTGATCAAAGATAAGATGATCCAAACGATCAAGACCAGTTGCCCTACAACAACTCGCAAGGGGGCTTTCTAGTTATTAACAAACGATAGAGGACTTGTCCAAACATTTCAGTGTTGTATGCTTCATTATCACCATGTTTTATATTCAGGCCTAATAATTATAAATATCAACAATGAATCATTGACTGTATTATTCGAATATCTTGAGCCCCAAGATTTCACTTGTTTTGGTAAATAATCTACAACAACGGCGGAAAAAAAAATACTATCTACATATCTGGGAACGAAATATCGAATCTAATACGCTAATATTAAGAGCTGGGCAATATTTTCTTATAGCAGACTCTCTCAGACCTGCACTAAACCTCAACTCGAGTCATTGTTTTTGTATTGAACAAGGCATGAATTTAGGTTTGCAATCAAAAAAGTAAGTTGACTAGATTCAAGTTTCAAGAATCTGTGTCAAAAAAAGAACTAGTCTGCTTTTGAAAGACCAGATGAGTTGACGGGAGTTTACTACTGTTACGTAAACTAGGTTTCTGAGTCATCGACTTGCGTTTGCAACTAGACCATAAACATGTTCAGTCAACGGTGACTCCAAGTTGATGATTCCTTGCTCGCTTCTAAATTTTCTTCTTGTAACCTAATTTTTCAAAAATATTTAAAGCTCAATACGAAAAATTTGGGATATAAATTCAGAGACCATTTACTTATCTTATAAAAATTACTCTAGTTTGTAAAATATTTATGTAATTTTTGTTGGAAATTCTGATTATTATAACAACATAGAGGCAGTTATATATCATATTAAACAAGCCAAGGCCAAGCAAGTTTAAACAAAACGCGAAGGTAAAACACATGCATATCAGTGACTGTAAGACAAGAGGAAGGAGAGAAATTGTACCAGTAGCCATAGCCTGAGGCAACGACATGTACAACACGAAAATGACAAGAACAGCTGAGTCGTCAGGCCTTATACGAAGACCTGACTGCTCTTGAAGAGAATATTGCCCCCACCTGCTGCACTGGGGATGCTTGCAACACCTCCTCCAGGATAAAACAGCTCAGAGCTTTGAACTACAGCACCTTCGAAGCTCAACAACGACTAACTCCTCACTCGCCAGAAAACCAACTTCTGAACTGACTGTGTTTGGGAGAGAAAGTAGAGAGGAAGAAGAGAATGTAGGTGTGGTGTGTAAAACTCAGCAACTTAGTCCTCTATTTATACTAGAGGCTAAGTGTAACTGACCACCCAAATTTAATATAAGAATTTAAGCTGCACATTAAAAATAAATCGTAACAGCTGATTTATTATAATGTAACAGCTGATATATATTAATCCACACATTAAACCAGCCGTTTTATATATATATATTTTAATTTCTGAATATATCATCAGTTACAAGTCCAGGTTCATTGTATCTGACTTAGCCCACAATTGTATAATCCGACCCAGTCCAATTGAGCCCAACAGACACAACCCAGCCCAACTGATAAATAAATTCTAATTAAAATATTATATTAAACCAATACGAAATAAAATTCCCCGCCCAGGTCGCCTCGCGTACGCGAGACGCCGAGACATTCGCCCAATTCGCCCAAATCGCCCTTCGACCCGTCCCGTCCCGTCCCGTGACGTGACGTGCCGAGCCGAGGCGTGGCGGGGCGGGGCGGCGGCGGCGGCGTGCGCGTGGGCTCGTGAGAACACCACGCACCATAACACACCTTAGTAGTTATGCACTACCCATGTGTGTTATACTATATAAAGCCAACACCCCCCTTTATTTCTTTCAATGTGGGACAAACAACATTCTCTTTCAAGCTCTTTCAAGCCACTAACTTCAACTTCATTTCTCTTATGGATTTCCTTAAGAAAATTCTTAAACCCATACATGAAAGTTTAAGTTCTAATATCTAGAAACAACTTCCAATCATTAGATTATGGAATTAACAACAAGAACATAATAAAATTATGAACTTAAAACACCATTTTCTAACAATCCCCCACAAATCCATACAGAAATGCGTTTCAGGTTTCTTATCATGACTTGTTTTTCAGAGTCGGTACCCTTCCGGGTTTGAACCCTCCTAAGTTCTCTACTTCAATGGCTACCGGATTCAGATGGAATGTTTCACCTTGAATCTTAATCCGTTGGGTGTAACCACTTTCCATAGACAACGACAAATCAACGGCTATGGAGCCAATCTACGGCTTTGAGACATTAATGGTCATGTCTCGATCCTGTTCGTCGAATGCTTCAAGGAATAACCCTTTCCTCTAATTGCGACCACACAATTACATTCGCTTAGCTGGGCATCTCTAGAGATATACTGCTAATATCTCGTCTAACGACTTGATCCCATTCAGAGTTTGTAACACTCTTACTATCTTAGCAGTCACAGTACCTTCTAGGTTTACAGGGGATAGACTCAGATACATAAGTATCATCTATGTAGCAAAGGTACTACCAATTCACCCTTACAGCTTGTTATTACCACATTGAATACACTTCGAGGGATCTCCTCTCATGTGTATTGGGTTCCCACTGTTGATGAATTATGATGGGTTGACAGTCCCATCCCCAACCTTGACTTAAGGACTACTGCAGGTTCCAGTCCTTTAGTCAAAGGATCAGCTATATTATTCTGAGTTCCTATGAACTCTATAGCTATAATCCTGTCAGACACTAACCCCCTTATAGACTTAAGTCTAACTTGGATGTGTCTCTTTGTTTTAGCATTATGCTTTTTACTGCTAATCTTGTCAATAGTTGTTCGACTATCACAATGAATAGCAATCGCAGGAAGCGGTCTGCTTACTACTGGTAACGTGGACATAAGCCCATGTAGCCATTCAGCCTCCGTCCCAGTGGCATCAAGTGCACACAACTCAGCCTCAAACGTCGACCGAGTCACAATAGTCTGTCTAGTCGACTTCCAGGATACTGCTCCACCCGCAAGGGTAAACACATATCCAGTCACTCCATTGGAACCAGACTTCTTAGCTATCCAACTTGCATCACTGTACCCTTCAAGTACACCAGGAAACCTCCTGTAGTGTAAACTAAGGTACATTGTGCCTTTCAGATATCTAAGTACTCTATCAAGAGCATCCCAATGAGTTCTGTTTGGACAGCTTGTATATCTAGCCAACTTAGACACAGAATATGAGATATCTGGTCTAGTACAGTTAGCAAGATACTGCAAGCTCCCAATAATCTGAGAATATCTTAACTGAGACACAGGAACTCCAGAAGTATTCTTGACAAGGGCAACTTTAGGATCATAGGGTGTACTAGCGATTCTACACTGTGAATAACCATATTTCTCAAGTATAGATTTCTCTATATAATGAGATTGAGTCAAGGTTATTCCTTCAGTTGACTGAATCAGTTTGATTCCAAGAATCACACTAGCCTCCCCCATATCCTTCATTTCAAAGTGCCTTTTTAAGAATGCTTTTGTCTCGTTAATAATCTCAATATTGGTTCCAAACAATAAGATGTCATCCACATATAGGCATAAGATGACATACTCACTGCCTTTAACTTTGATGTAGACACACTTATCGCTTTCATTAACTTTAAAACTGAATGGCAATACAGTATCATCAAACTTTTTATGCCAATCCCTGGGAGCTTGTTTCAAGCCATAGATGGACTTGATTAACTTACATACTTTCCTTTCATTGCCAGATGCAACAAATCCCTCAGGCTGATCCATATAAATCTCCTCTTCAAGATCACCATGAAGAAAAGCCGTCTTTACATCCATCTGATGGATGATAAGACCATGGACCGAAGCCAATGCTATAAGCATACGGATTGTTACCATCCTAGCAACCGGAGAGTATGTGTCAAAGTAATCAATTCCTTCCTTTTGCTTAAACCCTTTTGCCACCAGTCTAGCTTTGTACTTATCTATTGAGCCGTCAGGGTTTAACTTCCTCTTGAAGACCCACTTGCACCCAATAGTAGAGCACCCAGGAGGGAGATCAACCAACTCCCATGTTCCATTAGAAACAATAGAGTCAATTTCACTCTTTACAGCACCCTTCCAATGTCTAGACTCCGAAGAGTCCATAGCCTGTCGGAAAGTTAAAGGTTCGTCCTCGACATTGTAAGTGATAAAATCACTTCCAAAATCCTTAACTACCTTTGCACGCTTACTTCTCCTTGGTTCCTCTACTTCATTAGGAGTAGAACTACTACCAGGTTCCGCCCCCACATTTGTCATCTTTTCCACATGATCGGGAATAGAACTTGATGTGTGAGTGGGATCCTTATCATAGGTCTCTTGAGGTATACCAGTCTTCATAGGGTAGACATCCTCAAAGAATGTAGCATCACGAAATTCAACTATCGTGTTAGCCACTATACCATCTATGTCAGATTTTATTACTAAAAATCTCATAGCTGTAGTGGTCTCAGGATAGCCCAGAAAGATACAATCAACAGTCTTTGGTCCTAGTTTCTTTCTCTTGTGTTCAGGGACAAGTACCTTAGCAAGGCACCCCCACACACGAAGATACTTAAGACTAGTCATCCTGCCTTTCCATAACTCTAAAGGTGTCTTATCCATGTGTTTCAGAGGAACTCTATTCAAAATATGGCAAGCCGTATTTAGAGCCTCTCCCCACATGTATTTAGGCAACCCAGAGTTAATTAGCATACTATTAATCATATCTTTAAATGTTCTGTTCTTTCGCTCAGCGACCCCATTAGACTCAGGTGTGTATGGTGGAGTAACTTCATGAACTATACCATTGTTTTCACAAAATTCATTAAAGGAGTTACTTGTATACTCACCACCTCTGTCAGATCTCAAACGTTTAAGTACCTTACTAGTTTGTTTTTCTACTTCAGTTTTATATATAATGAATTTACTAAGTGCTTCATCCTTATGTTTAAGTAAATAAACATAACAATATCTACTACTATCATCTATAAAGGTAATGAAGTATCTAAACTGGTCCTTAGTCAACACACCACCAAATTCACAAATATCAGTGTGTACTAAATCTAACAAGTCTGAATCCCTAACAATGTTATGAAAAGGTTTCCTTATTTGTTTAGCTGACACACATACTTGACATTTAGAATTCTTTTCTATGGTATGTTTTGGAATCAACTCTAAGTTCATCATATTCTTAAGAGCACCAAAGTTTAAGTGACCTAGTCTAGCATGCCATAAACTTGAGGATTCAACACAATTCACAGAAGGAAGAATAACATTATTTAATGTACCCAAAACGGGTTCAGCATTAATTACAAATAAACCATTTGACAAGTAACCCTTGCCAAAAAATGTACCAGTGTGAATAAGAACTACTTTATTACATTTAAAGGAAATTTCAAAGCCATTGGAAACTAAACAGCTTCCACTTATTATATTTCTACGCATGTCGGGAACATAATGCACTCTAGTTAGGGATAGAATACGTCCAGAAGGGAACTTCAGATCCACGTTTCCTATTCCATGTACTTGAGCAGCACTAGCATTCCCCATCGTCACTGTCAAGCTATGACTCTGTTGATAAGATACAAATAAACTAATATCAGCACAAATATGCACATTAGCTCCAGTATCTATCAACCATTCATTTGACAGATAGGTAGAAAATAATACAGGGTTGTAGGAAACATACCGGTCTGCGTTGGTTTCAGAAGCCGTGGCCTCACCAACAACCATGTTCACTACAGGCCCACTTGTAGTTGCAAGCACAGCATTCGCTTGTGCTACCACCTCAGCCTTCTTCGCCTTCTTTGTAGGGCAGTCCTTACTCCAGTGCCCAACCTGCCCACAAGACCAACACGGTTTGTTTGCCTTGGGTTTCTTGGCCTTGTCCTTGTCACTCTTAGGTTTATTAGCGCTAACTTTCTTAGCCACACCCTTCCTTTTCTGTCCTACAGTAGCTACATTTACCTTCGAGCTCCCGGCCTCAGTTGGCATCACATGTCCTTGTTTGGACTTGTGTTGTTCTTGAACCGAGATGTCCAGCATAAGGTTGGTCCAGGTGATCTCTCCTTTCTGTCTTTTCAGGGAGAGAGAGAACTCCTCCCAAGACTTCGGAAGCTTTTCAATCACACTCATAACCTTGAACTTTTCAGGGAGGTCCATTCCGGACTCCTTCAAAGCATGCACTATCATCTCGAATTCATGCACTTGCTCAGTCATGGACTTGTTGTCCACCAGCTTGAATTCAAGGAACTTAGCCACAGAATACTTCTCAAGACCCTGAGAGTCAGTATTATGTGTCTGGTCCAGCTTCTCCCATAAGAGTTTTGCAGAATAGGCATCAGAGGAATACACATCAAACAATGTGTTAGTGAGAGCAGCCAGAATGGCCGCCCTGGCCACACCATCCTTCTCAGCCCACTTCGCAAAGCCCTTTACAGTTTCAGCTTTCTCTTGATCCACCACTGGTTTCTCATACTCCACAACAGGCCACAGACCCTTTACAGTCAACCACAATTTCATTCTTTTCTGCCAGCGAGAAAAGCCTACACCACCATTGAACTTCTCTGGCAAGCCAGTTAATTCAACGGCTTGTGGAAAACTGTAAGTGGTCCAATCAATGGCCACCACAGATGCACCAGAACCACTACCACCACCAACAACGGGAACCTCAGTTTCACTCGACATTATGCTAAATAATATATAACAAATATTCTCTTCAAGAATGTTGGAAATTCTGATTATTATAACAACATAGAGGCAGTTATATATCATATTAAACAAGCCAAGGCCAAGCAAGTTTAAACAAAACGCGAAGGTAAAACACATGCATATCAGTGACTGTAAGACAAGAGGAAGGAGAGAAATTGTACCAGTAGCCATAGCCTGAGGCAACGACATGTACAACACGAAAATGACAAGAACAGCTGAGTCGTCAGGCCTTATACGAAGACCTGACTGCTCTTGAAGAGAATATTGCCCCCACCTGCTGCACTGGGGATGCTTGCAACACCTCCTCCAGGATAAAACAGCTCAGAGCTTTGAACTACAGCACCTTCGAAGCTCAACAACGACTAACTCCTCACTCGCCAGAAAACCAACTTCTGAACTGACTGTGTTTGGGAGAGAAAGTAGAGAGGAAGAAGAGAATGTAGGTGTGGTGTGTAAAACTCAGCAACTTAGTCCTCTATTTATACTAGAGGCTAAGTGTAACTGACCACCCAAATTTAATATAAGAATTTAAGCTGCACATTAAAAATAAATCGTAACAGCTGATTTATTATAATGTAACAGCTGATATATATTAATCCACACATTAAACCAGCCGTTTTATATATATATATTTTAATTTCTGAATATATCATCAGTTACAAGTCCAGGTTCATTGTATCTGACTTAGCCCACAATTGTATAATCCGACCCAGTCCAATTGAGCCCAACAGACACAACCCAGCCCAACTGATAAATAAATTCTAATTAAAATATTATATTAAACCAATACGAAATAAAATTCCCCGCCCAGGTCGCCTCGCGTACGCGAGACGCCGAGACATTCGCCCAAATCGCCCTTCGACCCGTCCCGTCCCGTGACGTGACGTGACGTGACGTGACGTGACGTGACGTGACGTGCCGAGCCGAGGCGTGGCGGGGCGGGGCGGCGGCGGCGGCGCGCGCGTGGGCTCGTGAGAACACCACGCACCATAACACACCTTAGTAGTTATGCACTACCCATGTGTGTTATACTATATAAAGCCAACACCCCCCTTTATTTCTTTCAATGTGGGACAAACAACATTCTCTTTCAAGCTCTTTCAAGCCACTAACTTCAACTTCATTTCTCTTATGGATTTCCTTAAGAAAATTCTTAAACCCATACATGAAAGTTTAAGTTCTAATATCTAGAAACAACTTCCAATCATTAGATTATGGAATTAACAACAAGAACATAATAAAATTATGAACTTAAAACACCATTTTCTAACAATTTTTAAGTGAAATGATGATTCTGATCTGCTACCTCTCATTTCTAATCACATGAAAATTCGATTTATTTAAAAAATGGTAATCCGGGAAGATGATTCCAAGTAAAGTTGCATGTGAGGCACACCAAACAAAAAGGAAAATGCAAAACAAATGAGATACGCCAATTTTGGTAGTTCCCAGAAGCAACTCACGTATCCTCCTGGTTATGTGTAAGTAGCATCCTGATTAGATCTCCCTCATTAATCTATTCTTCATGTGCCGACTTGTTTTAAGCTTCTCTGTTCTACTCTTTTTTATATAACCACTAGACCTAATACGAGCAATGCAAGGACATTAAACTATTCTTTTCTCAACATCCGCAAGTGCAGAGCGTGTGTATACGAGGAGCTCTTTTTGTTTTTTTGTTTTATTCATGACGCGATTTATTAATATTTTAAAATACATATTCAATCAAATTTTATCAATTCCTTAAAAATATTTCGAGATACTTGACATTTTCTAGAAATGTAAATTAAAAGATTAGAAGTAAAATGTTTGTTTGAGTATGCTTATGGCCCTAAACTCTTGCCTAATCAAAGCAGCCAAGAGCCACCTCCTCGAATCTGTAAACCCACTGCTCTGTTTTGTTTTGTCGTTTGAATCACAAACTCACCCGCACAACAACCCCATGAGCCTCCCCACACCCAATCCCACTCCCTCAACATATTTCCTCATTTTATTACTATGTACATATGTAATATAATAACATAATAATCCTGTCTGAATTTCTCATATGAAACTAATGTTCTTCACATCATACTGCTAGTATTTCCATCCTTTCCATATACACACACAGATATTGTGTGTATAGCTGCATCCAAATCTAGCTGATCATATTTTTTTGTTACCATTTTTACGCTTTCTTGGAAACTCAAGTGAGTAAAAATGGAAAGCTAGCTTATCCTATTTCCAGGTAACTAAACTGACCCTTTTGTTCTGCTGTCTTTACAAACATACCCTTTTGTTCTTAATGTGTTTAGCCTTAAGATTTCCACTTTGTGATGAACTAACAGCCTCTTTTTTCTGCATAAAACCCATATTTTATATATGTGTATGTATTTGTTTATTATTGTGACCTCCGGGACCAATTGCTTGTAGAGGAGATGGAGGAATAATAATAGTGTTAGCAGTTAAAATCTAGACTGGGGACCAGTACTTTTTTGCTATAGAAAAAAGAAGAAGAAAGAAGAAGGCCCAAGTCTTCTAAAATGTGTAAAATGTTGATCTATTATATTGAGTGTTTCTCAAATATTCTAGCATGAGTCAATTCAAAGTTTGTACAATTATATTGTAAAGAATTGATTGACTATATATGTGAATGTCTCAGCAACTTCTTCTGTTAGTGTTTATTTTCATTCATTATTTTAGCCGGTGTTAATTTAATGGCTGCAATCTATCTTTGAATTATTGTGTTATGGAAGGAGAACAAAGGACACACTGCTATGTGGGGTTTTATATATCAGAGGTGAGGTCTGGTTGGTTGGTTAGTGATGGGTGGCAGTGGTTATTTCCCAAAGATGTTTCAAACATTTTTGTTGCTGTAATATTGGTACATTTACCATTTTGACTGAATAACATAAGTTAGCCTTTGATTTTTGTGGAGTATGTGGCCCCTTTTGCTTATGTTCTTCTAAATAATAGAGCCTCAACCTAGTCAGGCATTTGTTTGGTAATGGATGGAAAAAGTAGGACTCAAGAGTGTGGTAGCAGATTTATCGAGGTTTTGTTGGTTGAGGTTATATCTTCACATATTTGTTTCGTAATCCTAATTTATTTAGTACAGTTTCATGGTATGTGATTCGGTTCTGTAGCCGCCTGTATCTTAAAGTTTTAAACTCAATTCCGGCAATTCCGGTGCCCGAGCTTAGAAAGTGATTTAAAATTTTTTGACAGTTTGATAATTGTTTATTGTGTTATATATGTGTGAGTGTGTGTAATATTTTTTTCCTACACATTTCTGATAATTTTGCTATGTTATAATCCAATTATGCATAGTCACTCGTGTCGATCAATGCAGATCTGAAACAAACAAGGATATATATTCATAATTTTTCTGCGACGATGGAGTGGAATGCAAAGTGGGACTGGGAAAACCTCGACACTTTCTGTTCGAAATACAATGGAGTTCCAAATAAGTTAGAAACGACTGAATGGGGAGTTCAAGAAGGAGATATCGATGTTGGGTCTTTTCATTTGTCTGGTGCCATTGGTGATTCTGCTTCTGATGTCTGTCATGCTTCATCAGCAAAGAGCTCTGTTTCAGCTTCAACTGATTGTTCATCAAAGGGAAGAGTCAAAACATCTAAGTTGAGTTTTGGTCCATTAGGAGAATATTCAGCAGATTTTAGCAAGAAGCAAGAGTCGGAAAGAGCTGAGCTAGTGAGAACTTCACCTTCACTGGACACTTCGGTAGGATCTGCAGAGTTGTCAATTGGCCTCAAACTTGGTAAAAGGACATATTTTGAGAACTGTTCTACTGGAAATAACTCGTCTTCCTCAAATATACCTGTAGCATCGGCTTCAACTGCAAAGAAACTCAGACCACCTTGTCAAAATGCACCTGCACCACGATGCCAGGTTGAAAACTGCAACCTGGATCTTTCATCAGCTAAAGAGTATCACCGGAAACATAGAGTTTGTGAAAGTCATTCCAAATGTTCAAAGGTTGTTGTGGGAGGTCTAGAACGTCGGTTTTGCCAACAGTGTAGCAGGTAAGCATCTTAGGAATCACTATTCTCATTCTTATATCCCTGCTTGGTTTTTTACTCATATAGACTTAACTGTAACTCCAATGATAAGTGTTACTATATCTGGATAGTATGTCAATGTCTGAAATGAAACTTGTCCCTTAATCTTTTTTCTCTAATGAAGGTTCCACAGTTTGTTAGAATTTGATGAAAAAAAGCGAAGCTGTCGCAAGCGACTTTCTGATCACAATGCTCGCCGCCGCAAGCCGCAACACGAGACTATCCACTTCAAAACTACTAGCATGTCATCAGTTTTTGGTATCTTTTTGATGAACTACTAAATCAATTTCAAAATTGTATTAGCTATTAATGTTCTGAGTTTAAATATTCTACAAGGCCGTCTTTTGACATATTTTGCAAGGCAGAGAACATAAAATTTTTATTTTTATTTTTATTTTTATTTTTATTATTACTATTTTATTATTATATGTCTAATACGCTTTTAAATTTCCAGAAGGGAGGCAACAGATGAGTTTTGCTCCTATGTCTCAGAGTCGACCTGCTGAAGATTCTAATTGGGAATACAAGAACACCTACAAATGTGCACTAGCCACGGAGCATTTGCTTAAGCCTGAAATATCTAGTGTTGTCAATATGCAAAGTCACCTACCATGGTCCAGGCTTCCGCATGCCATAAGCATGCCAACTCAGGATTCAGGTAGGCTTTTGCAATTCAAGGGAAGTTCAGAAGGATGCCGACAAGGTCTGTCTACATTCCCTTTTGTGACAGTTTGACTTATATTTTCTTCATTATGTTAAAAATGGATTGGATTTAAGTTTAGTTGTTTTGTTACTTGCTTCCTTGAGTCAAACACTATTATCTTCCTGGCTTGGATCCGATCAAGGCTGTAATCATCACTCAACATTGAAGCACTAAAGCTTTCTTTATTACCTCCGAGCTCTGGCCAAGAGCTTGATTAGTGAAACCACTCCAGATTTCTGGTTATTTTTGTTGTGAACGCCGTTAATCCCAATTGGTGGGCCATACATACTTTGTGGTTCTTGTTGTTAGAATATAAGATCCTGGAAAGGGCCATTCTCTAACACCTTGAGGTTTTAGAGTAACTGGTTCCTTGACATGGTATCAGAGCCAGGTTGGCAGAGGACTCGGGTTCGATCCCTGCCACCCCCCAATGTTCTCACAATTTATCGTGGCACGAATGGCAAATTAATGCTCCAAAGATGAGCGCCCGTGATCCACTCTTCGACCCATAAATGGGCTCCCGAGTGAGGGGGAATGTTAGAATATAAGATCCTGGAAAGGGCCATTCTCTAACACCTTGAGGTTTTAGAGTAACTGGTTCCTTGACACTTGTACCTTTGGTTTGAGTTACAAGGAAAAAGAAGCCGAAGATCGCGTCGGACTTGTTTAAGAATTATCAGAAACTCCATTCAACTTGTTTAGATTGTTCAGTTCGATGAAAGCCGGTACTAACCAAACACAGTTCAGCCCTATGATTTGTTTTGTGAAAGCTGAATTCCCTCTTCCAGTAGCTATGACTAGAAAATCCTTCAAGTTAAAGTTGAACCTTTAGAAGTGCAAAGTTATTATGATTGCAGCTACAGTTTCTGTCTTCTGAGATTTAGCTCCTGGCTTTCTTTCCAAGTGTAGAACTCCAATCAAAAGTGAAACCTCTCCTTGTTCCACTTTTTCTTTTTTGGCTTCACTCTGCTAACAAACATCTGAAAGCAAGAAGTGTAATCTAAAATGTGTGGGTTAAGCAAATAGATTTTATTGATGTGTCTCTGCATTCGCTTTAGTGAGCTCAACTGGCTCTAAGACCCTGTTAAACATGAAAAGGATTGTTAGATAAATGTTTAGCTGTAAGTTATCTCAATGCAATGCAGGAGCAAGATTAAGAAATCACCAGAAATTATTGAATTCCTTAACTATATGTAGAGAACAGAAGCAAGCCTAAGATAGAAGAGAACTAAAGAAGGCATCTTAAAACATATTGATGATAACAACTTTGTGTTATCATTACCCATGGAGTATTGTACAGTTTAAGGCTTAAATCATGCTTCTATTGGCTGATATAAAACTATCTGATACAAACACAAAGGAATGGGATGGAGAAGATCAAAAGACCAAAATTAAAGAATCTGAGGTGTAGAAGTCAAGCGCTGGAGAATAGTATATCCAATGTTTATTGACAATGCATACCCATGAAGCAATAAATACGAAATATGACTTGAAAAGTGATTTTGAAAGTTAATTTATTGTAATGTGTATTTTCTCGCCTGGAAGTTTCTGTATGTTCGCTTTCCTTTTGTAATGCATGTTTATGATACTAACGCATTGTAGTGGCCAAGCGATGTTACATTGAACATAAAGCATCTTAACCACCATGAAATGCTTATTTAAGTGCCACCCTGTGAGAAACTGATATGACTAATTATTCGATTTTGTCTCATATTTTTTGCAGTAGCTTTACTTGTACTATGATCAACTAAATGTATTAGAGTTTCTGCGTGTGCCATGTGGTTTTTATCTTCTGCTGCTTAATGTTGGACATGAAATCATTTGCTTCTATCCTACAAGGGGAGGAACAACATGCATACGTCTGAAACTCATTAGACTGGAGGATGGGGGTTTTGAAGTTCTAGTATTATGAAGCTTTATTTTATTTAAAATCTCAAGCTGAAATGCTTTGTATGCTAAGTTTTGGGATAACCTTTTGTTAAAAATTTGCCGTGGCATTTTGTAATAGTTTAACACCCTGTGCTCAAAGCATGCAAGTTAATCTGGTTACTGACTGGATGGCTTTCTGAGTTGCAGGCATCCCAGAGTCAGTGTTCTCATCCAACTTGGACGCAGCGACAGATCTTCATTGTGCTCTCTCTCTTCTGTCAACTAATTCCTTGGGTTCGTGTGACCAAGGGTCTGCTAATCATAACTACTCTGTGAATGCAACTTATAAGAATATTTCCCCTCAAATGATGCATGCAATACCCCAAAACTTGCCCTCTGCTTCATCGGAGTGCTGGCAGAGTGAGGATACACACATATTGGCTTCAAACATTACATGTGGAAGCAACTATCAAGAAAATCAGTTTTTCTCAGCACCGTATGGCAATGGTTTCTATTCCAGCTAGCCGATTAGGTGCTTTAAAGCTTTTATCACCAATGTTAATACTTGCGCATTCTGAATCATACAATTAAGCAACTTAGTATATGTAAACAAGTAATGGACCTGTGCATGGAGCTTATGCTTTTTAGGGCTCCTCACGACCTTCAAGCTTCTTTATTTTGGAATTCTTTTATGATTTTCTGAGATACTGTTACTTTCATTAAGATTATGCGCGGCAAGTACAAGGAATAACAACTAGAATATATCTGTTCTCGAGTACACGCTGCTTTACAAAAGTATCTTTGTTTTAAGATATCTACTTTATTTCAGTTTCAATGTATAATTGAAGCTACATTATCAACCTAGGAGTATTTATATTATGGCGTCCCACCTTTCGCAAATCTGGGTCGTCACCGTATCATCTTTTAAAAACATAACTTATATAACAGTAATATATTACAAGTCCATATAGTGGACACCATTATAATTTGGAAACAATCATATTTGGCACAAAAAAGAGATTATTTTAGTATCAATCAAAAACACAAAACCCTAAATTTCTCTCACCTTGAAATAACCGCCGTCTCTTTTATCTTAGGGGCTTCCATCGGTTTTCACTGGTGGAAAGCTCCAATCTTCTCTTCTTTTCTTATTATTAGTTAATCTCTTGTTTTCTTCAATAAGTTCTCAATTTATTTGGGTTTTGTTTAATCTCTCCTTCTGTGAGAGTTTGGTTTTTGTTTGGATTTGCCGGAAACGGAGTTTTCGACAAATTCTCTGAGGGGTCAATAAACACTTTCAACTCTTGGTTTGACCCACTCAAGATCCTGAATAGAAATTCAACATAAGTTTTGAGGGAAAGCTTCTACTTAAGTTCCGGAAGCAGTACAACGAAACTGCATTGACACATTTCAAATTCTTTTAGACGACAATAGGCATGCCTTCATAGAGTTGTTTTTGACACCAGTAGCATTAGAGAAATGTATTTCTAGCACCTACTAAATCAGATGATCTGCCAAAGTACAAACTACAAAGTCCTACAGTAACATGACGAAACCCTGGACTCACCAGGACAAACTGAGAAGACACAAATGTTGCTGATAGAAGGATCCATAAACACCACATAAACTCAGCTAATACAATAACTTGACACAAATCAGAAGGCATGGTAACTGACAACGGCTGCAACAGGAAGATGACACAACTGACGTTCAGAACCCATACTGAGCAATGCTGAACGACAACTCTGGACCTTCTCAACCCTCAAACATGCCTAGTACTCACTGGAACAGTAGACAACTTTAAATCAATTAATGAATGTAGAACCATATAAACTGGAAAGAAAGAAATTCTTAGCAAGATCATAGTTGAGTTTAATTTGAAAAAATAAACTGAATAAACAGTGAACAGATTTGGCAAGAGATAATACTTTACACAATACTTGCAAACTTGAGATGTTTTCAATTTTCCAATACGTACACAGATCGACAAAGAATAGCTACAAGTGTACATAGAACATATATACATCATCAAACAGACCTGATCATTATCATCTACAGGTTCTGAAGGGGACTTCTTGGAGTCTGACGGCTTATCAGCCCCACAATTCTGTCTATTGCACTTTGTCCTAAAAGGATAATTGATATTGTTGCATTTCTCACACTTCCAGCTCCCCTCGGGCATCTCAGGTTCTGTAAGATAATAGATGTTTACAAGTAATAGTGGAAACATAAAATATATCATGATTCTTCCTAGAGGGGATACAAAAAATAATTATATTATTAGGTTAAACAGAGGCTGGCAGTTGTAGAGTAAAGACTTACTAGAATTCTTCCCTGATTTGACAGCCTGCATAAACAAGCAAATTTTACAAGTCAAAAAATATGAAAAAACTTTCATACTCTAATATGAAAGTCTGCATATTAAACATTTCAGCCCCAACGACATATAACTAGACATATGACTGGACAAGGAAATCAAAGGCTATTTAAACCTGAGATCCGGGCTTTTCGGTGTTGCATTTCCTCATGTTACAAACTGTTCTGAATGAGAAGTTGACATTTCCACACTTAGGACATGTCCAATCATTGCCACGTGTGCCCTCTATGGTTGGTACAACAAAAGATAATTTCATAGACCATTAATATTAGGTTCTTAAAATGAATGAAGTTTCAGATCTTGAAATTAATATATACCTTGATTTTTATCTGGAAGTCTATCTTCTGAAAAAAATCCAGGTCTTGGCCCCTGTACCGCATGGGTTTCAATTTTAGACTTAGGCACCAAGGAGCAAAGGAGAAATCTCACTAAAATTAATACAGTATGGGCCCAATTTCGTACATACCATAGCAGTGTGACCTGCAGGCAAACCCATGCCATATCGGTTCATCATGGGAGGCACACTGTACATTCCACCTGTAAGTGAACAGAACAAAAGAACTGAAGCTCAGTAGCAGAATTCTTAAAAAACAATAACGGTAACTGCTTTGCATTTATAGTGCAACATGTTTAAAAGGATAGACAGGGACGGAGGTAGGGGGTGGTCGGCGGATGCGGCCGCCACCCCAAACTCCGGATTTAAAATAAAATTAGATATAAAATATATAATTTTACTATAAATTTAGTGATACAAGGATAAATTTAATCAAATACTTTAACTTAAAAGCTGGCTCAACCCCTGTGGCCTGTGGGTAGATATGTGAAGATCAATTTTTTTAGTAGAGAACACGGTTGTGATCAGAATTTTCATATATAGACCACACAGTCTTAGTAAGTTGAACAAACTTTTAGTTGCTAAATGCATAATCCCAACTTATATGGAATGATTCGTAAGGTCAAAAAGAACATTAAGGAAACTGAAAAGGCTGAGTGCCATGTTTAGCATGTATACCATTTCCCACCATAGCTCCACTGGAATAGGGTGTTGGACCAGATAAATGAAGCTGACGAAATGGGCTGCCTCCAGACATGCGGTTCTCGTAGTTGTAGTGATAATTAGAGCTCCCCGGAAAGGGAGCATCATATGGAGGCATACCTGTCTGATTGAATAGAGAAGAACCATAAGGTGGAACGCGGATATACATTGAAGAAGGCGCCCCTGCACTTCCATAGGGAGCTGAGGATGAATAACCCTGCAAAGTTTGCATTGGCCTTGGAGCAAACTTCTGAAATAGAAGTACTTCTTTTTAGTTCCTAAATTTGACTAATATATCAAAAAGGAAAAGAAAAAAAAACCCTTGCGACTGATGGTCGCATTCTCAATGACCAATATTTTTTTTATTTTGCTTTTTGTCTTGTTCTTAGGTTTCCCAAAATGTGCCGATTAGTTTAAACTTATAAAGTGCATGCACAAAATTAAAAGGATGTGTATGACAAAAGTTTGAGCAATAAAGTATTAAGTGACAGTAAGCGGGCAACTAGACATCAAATGTGTGTAATTGCAAAGAAAGAAGTCAATTCAGATTTAACTTAAAGAATATGTCGTCTATTATAATATTTTAAATCAGAATGGAGTGTAAGAAACAAATGGTCACAATCAACAGTCCGATGCCCTACATAGGATTACATATTTACATCACTCTAAAATTCTAATATAATTCCGGAATAAGTAGAGTACCAAAATAAGCTACTAAATGTTACTACTATTTTTTAAATTAATTTTGAGAAAACCTAAACTAGCCTACTACATTAAACAATAAAAATATCAGTCCCTTTCACGTTAAACAGAAATAATTCCAAATACATATATGATACATTATTTCCATATAGCTTCTACATGTTCTTAAGTCTCAACTAATTACACAGTATAAGGATATATGTAATAGACAATACCGGCATAATCCTGTAATGGACTACACAAAGAAACAGATAGAGATTTTGTAATCATTTACATGTGAGAAACCATGTCTTATAAATATTAAAAAGGAACAGTTAGTTACACCATATATCCAAGAGCAATACACGAGGTTCAATATATGTTACACCAAGTGAGAAAAATCTTGAAGAATGCATGTTATAGTGTAATGCTTACTCTTTATATAAATGCATGACTAATAATTAACAAATCACAAGTTCACAAGTTAAAGCAACATTACTGAGTTATGATCAGCTGGTCTAGGCTGGGTACAGTTGCGCATATTGCAAGTAGTTCTAAATGAGAAATTAACATTGCCACAGGTAGGACAAGTCCAGTCATCTTCCCTTCGTCCCCCTATACCAACAAACAACACCAACATTGCTATAAAAACAACAAACAAGCACATACAGCATAGAATAATGAACTATATCACCTGAAAGTCATATCAAAAACTGACATTGTTATCCAGTTATAGTAACTTACACAGAAACTATGCTTCATCTGTAAGAGCTAAACAAGAATCATTAAATCATAATGTGCCTTTAAGAAGGAAACACTTTCCCTGTGTTAAAGTGTCTGGATCCAACTTTTTAAAAAGTCAATTTGTGACCTTTCCTAGTTTATTGTTTATATGAGATATGAACGAAGTTTGTAATCCATGTAAGAACTAGAATGCGCCTTTATATCCAATATTTATCACCATAACAGAACCATTTCATATCACATTTTTTAATATTTTAGAATTACACATATTCACTTCACTTATTGTTAAGTACTTACCGTCAATCGACTAAAGTAATGAATTCACTAAATACATAATAAAACTAGAATATTGAGTCATAAATAGTCTAACAAACTTATAAACATATAAATTTGTCACCGCTGGATTTTATAGAGGATATGTATATCGATAGAGAGATAAACTATCTTTTTCTCTTCTCATTGTAACATTGTGAAAACATTAAAAGTTAAACAAACTTTGTAATGCGTTCCCAGAATCTACCTTCTATGAAGAATTCCAAGCATATTCGTTTGACTTAAATGCAAGTTTCAACAATATAAAATTATCCTTCTCCGTATCCAAAATAAAATTCAATTAGCATTTTTCATTTGACAGATACAAAATTCGCATATTCATATCACAAAGCTCCCTCAAATTATTTATTCTTTCATCAATGCATAACTAATCTCACTCAATTCACATTATAAGCCCCTTATATCGCATGCCAGAACGTATATTGCTCTGATTCAAAAAGTCACATCAATTACGAATATCAAAGCCATCACTCGTTTTGTTCAGATATTTCATATTAGTCGCCCATTTAATAATTGATTCTCTTTGGTGACAAATTTGAAATTTTGTATCAACTTAACCATTAAAAAGTTAAAATTTTCTATCAGTTGAAGTCATTCACAAATGGTTTACTTGATACAAAATTTTAAGTTAATGAGTAAATTGAGTCAACTTTGAAATGAAATAAGTAATTTGATATATTTGGAGCAAATGAGTTACGACTTTGATATTCATCCAGCATAATATTAGAGTTTGAGACACGATAATCCATAAACCTTGAAAGCAATACATAAAAGAGGCAAAGAGAAAGAATTATACCATCAGTTCGAGCTCGCTTAGCTGCAGAAGAGTTTCTGTTATCAACCTAATTATCATCATAAGCCAGATCAATACTACATACAATTAATGAATTATACATACAACATTCAGATTAGGCACAAACATATCAAATTCAATTCATTGAATTAATTAAATCAACGAAACAATAATATTAGGGCGAGAACGAATTAAATAAATATACATACATGGGACATCGCGACAAAGATGGAGGAGATCTGTGTTGCCCGTCGAGTTTTTCCTGACCTCTGTAGCACAGCACAGTACCGAATATAAAATAAGGGTCTGTGATCTTTTTGTTGTGTAATTAGTAATTTTAATAATATTAAACCAAAAAAATATGTTTTACTTGGTAAACAGTTAGATTTATATTATTTGTGACTTTTAGTTTGCAACCTTTTTTTTCGAGGTTATTTTTAGTTTATAAATAAATAAATAAATTTGAAGAAAAGAAAATATACATACATATGATACCTTTTGGCTATTGAAGAGTAATTATTTATTTTGAACTGTAGTTTAAAATATTTTGAATTTTGGATTGATTGTTGCCCAATTTCTTTTAGTAATTAATCTAAATATGTGAAGAAAAATATGGTGTCAATTATTTGAAGGAATACGAATATATATGTTGCATTATAGGAGTCGTCAACAGCTTAAATAGTCGCGGCAGTAAAACATGGTGAAGCTGGGAAGCATGTAGAGTTAACTGCTGAAGAATTGCCATACATAACACTTAGTTTCTTGTCGAAAAACAAAATCGATAGCCTCACTTCCGTTGCAGGGTATATAAAACACAGCTTCATCCATTTTTGCATTTAAATTACACATTATATAGGCTCACTGTCACCACAAAGAAGAAGAAGAGAAATGGAGGTGACCTGCTTACTGGAATCAATATGGACACCCCATTTATAATTATGGAGATAATTTTCTATTCATCTCCCCCAGGAAAAAAAGATCAAGTTAAAATACAAGTCCAAAGCCAACAAAATGATTCTGAGAAACAGGTGGCATATTACACGAACCAAAAGTTGGATATGTATACTAGGCTTCTGCAGTTACTCGATGCAAGTCCATTGTAAATAGCTGCTTCCCCACCCAAAGACCCTTAAAAATATGTAATTTTTTAAAAAAAGATAAGCCCTCAACTATGGGCTTTTCATGCCCCAAACAGGCCCAATATATCCAAGGTTCCAATGTTGTTTTTGTTTAGCGAAAAAAGGATCGCATCTTTTATTATTATTATTTGGACATACTTTTATAGAACATACAAGTCTCACAAATTTGAGTAGAGTGCATAAACTTTGGTCTTGTCACTAGTACAGTTGTAACAGCACAGTGAGAACAACGGAGTTCACACAACACGAATTCATAGTAATAGTATCATCTGTCATGTGGCTGAGCTCTTTGCCGAACAAAAAGATCTTAACAAAATATCAACCCTTTGTTGGGAGCAAATCGGATGGCTGATTTTTATTGGCGTTGGATTTTGGAGGATGCTTCAATTCAATGACAGTGTTGCCATATAGAAACAAATAGGGGACAGCGACGGCTCTGTGGCGACAACAACAATCTCCTCGCCTCATGGCTATGGTTACACTTACAAGGAACGATGATGGTAAAAATACTGAATATTATAAAACCATAATAGGGTGTTAAACCCTTGTATATACAGAATTAGTTCAAAACTAAATTTGAGGATCATAATTTTAATTTATCTTTAAACTAGGTTAAATGTCTCTAATCCACTAAAATTCGAATCAGCCTCAATTTGTGTCAAATAAGAAGTTATCGAGTCTGTTAACATGTGGCTTGGTAATTTGTTTTTTTTGCCAGAATGGCTTGGTATTTCAAATATGATAACCGGATCAAGTTTCGAGTTTTTTTTAAAATTGGGTCTAGCCATTTTAAAGCTGAAAATAAATCAAAATATGTTGTCCAATCGAAAATGAAGCTTTTCATGAAAATTTATAGAGTTAACGACATCTTTTTAATTGATCGTCTCTTATATTACTTCTGTGATGAGTTTCTTGCATCTACCTCCCATGTGCATTGTAGACTAAAAAAAGCAAAAATACGAGTCGGGGATATGGACAAAATTTCCCCGGTAATCCGTCCTTTGTAACATGCCTAATTCCCAATTTGAGAGTTTCAAATAAGTACAAATAAGTACATGTTCTGTATCAAACACTAGCATTTCTCTCTCAGTTTGAGAGTTTCTTCTGTCTTGTTCATGTGACAAGTTTCTTTACTTTAGTTCATTTTGTTTATTAATGGAGCACTCAAAGAAAAGTTTAGAGGATCTATATGCGAAGCTGTCGATAGACGACGAAGAAGAAGAAGGGGGTATTATTGTTAAAGAAACAGCTATCCAAGGGAATAAAGAAAGTTTTGTACTTGTTGGGAGGTTCCTTACGGATAAAAATATTAATTTTAATGCAATGCAGAATGTTATGGCTTCACTATGGCGACCAAGAGAGGGGATGGAAGTTCATAATCTGGGAGGGTGTAGATATTCATTTGTGTTCTACCATGTCATGGATTTGAATAAAGTTTTGGAAGGAGGTCCCTGGTCTTTTGAACAAAATACGTTGGTGTATAATCGGCTAGTGGGAGCTGAAAATCCACAGGAGATGCCGCTAAATGATATAGACATTTGGGTTCAGATTTATGATCTGCCGACAGGTTTCATATCCGAGACAATATTAAAAAGTGTGGGTAATTTTATAGGAACGTTTATGAAGGCAGATCCTGCAAATATGGATGGCCTATGGAAGCCATATGTACGTATAAGAGTCAAGATGAGTATATTGAAATCCTTAAAGAGGAGAATGAAGATTAAAAGGGAGGGAGGAAATTGGAGCTGGATTAACTTTAAGTACGAGCGCTTGGGTACATTTTGTTTTGTGTGCGGACGGCTGGGGCATATGGAGAGGGATTGCAGTATTGTCTATGCAAATCCAGATAAAGAGGTCGAACGTGCTTATGGTACATGGCTTCGAGCACCAAGTCGTAATAGTAAAGTGAACACCGGAGCTAGGTGGCTGAGGAATGTGGAAGGAGGACATGGAAATGGTGGGGGAGCCGGCTCGTCGGTAGCCGGAGATGTTAGGGCGGAAAGAACGGAGAATTTTGAGGAAAGGGATGGAACTATGCGCGAAATCACCGGAGGAGATGGAGCCGTTATATTAGTTGCGCGTAATCAGGGATATGGTGTTGGGGATAAGGATAAGACAGAATCAAAAATTGCGGAAGCAATAGTTGAGCGGGAAACTTATGTTGCGGATCCGAAACGTAGACGGGTTGAACAAGAGTTGGTTGATAAAGAAAATGGGCCAGTTAGAATGCAAACGGATGGGCCTGGCATACCGGTAACTCAAGATAATGTTGATCCAAAAAACTTGCTAGGGGCGGGCTCTGGAGACCAGGCCCGCCGAGAATTATGAGTCTTATTGGGTGGAATTGTCGTGGGCTGGCCAAACCACAGACAATTAGATTTCTTAAAGAAATCGTTAATAAGTTTAGGCCAAGTTTAATTTTTTTGTCTGAAACGTTAATAAAAAAGGAAAAAGTAGAAAGTGTGTGTAAATCAATAAATTTTGCTGGATGTTTTGTGGTGGATGCTCAAGGCCATGGTGGCGGGCTTGCTCTTATGTGGAAGAATGAAGGAGCTGTTGATATAAAGGGAAGTTGTAACCATTTCATTGATTTTGAAGTATGCTGTGAGCAAGTGGGTCGATGGAGGTATACCGGTTTTTATGGTTGTCCAGAACGAACGAGGCGAAGAGAATCATGGAATATAATTCGAGATTTGGCGTCGAGATCCTCTATTCCTTGGTGTATCCTTGGAGATTTTAATGATATGATGTTTGAGCATGAGAAAGTTGGAGGGAGAAGGCAGCCGAGAGGGCTGTTAGAGGGTTTTACAGAGACTATAAATGAGTGTGGTTTGTTGGACTTGGGGTATGTAGGGAGTAAATTTACTTGGGAAAAATCGAGAGGAAGTAACATGTGGTTACAAGAGAGACTAGACAGGGGTTTTTCAAATCAAGGGTGGAAAGACTTGTTTCCGTCGGCTGAAGTATTGGTATTGGATGTTTCTTCTTCAGACCACTTCCCTTTATTTATCCAGTTAAATAAACAGATGTACGTTCCTAAGAAAAAGCGGTTCCGTTTTGAAAATGTTTGGATTCGAGAAGCAGAATGTTTCAATCTGATTCAGAATAGTTGGGGGAATAGGGAGGCTAGAAATATTCTGGAGAAAATCAATTATTGCGGATTGAAGTTGGAGGAGTGGGGTGGAGGAAAGACCAAAGAAATGCGTATGCAGATAAATCAGTGTAGATGGGAGTTGAGTAAATATAGATCAAGGCGAGATAGAGATGGAGTGCAGAAGTATAATAAAGCAAGAGAGGAATTCATGAGGTTATTAGAGAAGCAGGAGGTGTACTGGAAACAGCGGGCAAAACAGTTTTGGTTGAGTGAAGGTGACCGAAATACCAGATTTTTTCATAAGTTTGCTTCAGGACGAAAACGAAATAACCAAGTGAAGGGTCTGATGGATAAACATGATGAATGGAAAGATACTGATGAGGATATACAGGGGATTGTGGTAGACTATTTTTCTGACTTATTTAAGTCACAAACAGAGAATATTGGTCTAACAGAGCAAGAAAGGGTTCGAGTTCTCACAGAGGAGCAGAATAGAAAACTTGAGGCACCGATTACAAGTGAAGAAGTGAAAGTAGCAGTTTTCTCTATGCATCCTGAGAAGGCTCCAGGTGTTGATGGGTTGAATCCGGCTTTTTTTCAAACTTACTGGAGCATTGTTGGGTTGGATGTGACTTTGTTTTGTCAGGAATTTTTTAGTACAGGAGAGCTTATGGATGATGTTAACCGTACGCTAGTGTGCCTGCTCCCAAAGGTAAAAGAGCCTAAAAGAATGACAGATTTGAGACCAATTTCTTTGTGTAATGTATTAATGAGGATCCTATCTAAAGTTATGGCCAATAGATTACGAGGATGTTTGCCACACCTGATTTCCGATACACAAAGTGCGTTTGTGGAAGGCAGGTTACTCACGGATAATGCTTTAATTGCTTTTGAGATAAATCATTATATTAAAAGGCGTAGACAGGGCAAGGATGGTGTTGCAGGGCTGAAAATTGATGTTTCCAAGGCTTATGATAGGTTGGAGTGGGGCTTTATTGAGCAAATGATGTACAAGTTTGGATTCAGTGCAGTGTGGGTTAATAGAATAATGGCTTGTGTTCGAACGGTGACATACACTTTTCTGCAGAATGGAGTTGAGTTTGGGGATGTTCGTCCGGAACGTGGAATCCGACAAGGGGATCCTATATCCCCTTATCTATATATTCTATGTGCAGAAGGGCTAAGTTCAATTATTCGCCGTCATGAAGAGATGGGGCTTATACATGGCTGTAAAATTGCTCGAGGCGCGCCAGCTGTGTCTCACCTGCTATTTGCAGACGACTGTTACTTATTTTTTCGAGCAACGGAAGTAGAGGCAGCAAACATGAGGCACATTATTCAAAGGTATGAACACCTATCTGGTCAGGCTATTAATTTCCACAAATCAAGTATAATTTTTAGTCCTAGTACTACTGATGCTACTAGAGTGCAAGTGTGTGAAATTCTTGGTGTTAAAGAGGTGTTTGATCCTGGAAAGTATTTAGGTATGCCAATGCGAGTGGGGAGGAATAAAAATGGGGTTTTTAACTTCTTAAAAGATAGAGTAAGCCAAAAGCTGCAGGGGTGGAGAAATAAGCCTATATCGAAAGCTGGTAAAGTTACTTTATTGAAGACGGCAGCCCAATCAATTCCAAATTTTTGGATGAATCTTTTGTTGTTACCAGTGGATATAAGTGACAGTATTCAAAGCCTAATGAACGGGTTCTGGTGGGGAAATGGTGGTGGTACAAAAGGGATTCGGTGGATGAGGTGGGAGAAAATGTGTACGAGTAAAGAAGGTGGAGGGCTGGGGTTTAGAGAGCTTAATAATTTTAACTTGGCGATGCTAGCGAAACAAGGATGGCGTTTATTGAAAAATGAGAATCCTCTTGTGACTAGTTTAATGAAAGCCCGTTATTTCCCTAAGGGTGATTTTCTTAGTGCGGAGTTGGGGGCTAATCCTAGTTATATGTGGAGAAGTATTCATGCAGCTCAGGGCCTGGTGAGACAAGGATGTAGAAGGAAGATTGGGAATGGAGAAAGTACGATGGTGTGGAAGGTGCCGTGGCTTCCGTGTCTTGAGAATGGGTTACTAACGACAGATATGCCAGTAGAACTTGCAGATGTTACGGTTAAAGGTCTGATGGTGCCAGGAGAGAACAAATGGGATGAGGAGGTTGTAAATGATATATGCAATGAGAGAGATAAGGGTCTTATTCTGAAAATTCCATTACCAGCCAAGGATACGGTGGATTCCTGGTTCTGGATCTTAGATGACAAGGGGATTTTCACAGTTAAGAGTTGTTATCGAAGGCTTCAGGGAGAACATAGTAAGCCGCATGCCAGTTTTTGGAAGAAACTATGGTCACTGAAATTGCCGGGGAAAGTTATTAATTTTTTATGGCGAGCCTGTAGTTCTTGTCTTCCAACAGCGGTTGCTTTAACGACAAAGAAAGTGCCGATGGATATTAAATGTCCCTGGTGTCATATTGAGAATGAAGATGCAGTTCATGTGTTGTTTAAATGTTCATTTGCAAGATCAGTGTGGGTGGCGAGTAACTTTCATGACGTGCTGCAAATCTGTCCGAATGATACAGCTTTGGAAGTATTTCAGCGAGTTTTTACTATTGGCACTACAGAACAAATAGTGTTAATATCATTGTTGTGTTGGAGCATTTGGAACCGCAGGAATAAATGGGTTTGGGACAGGAATAATATGTCGGTTTTTGGTGTGAAAGAAGGGGCGATGAATATGTTATCGGATTGGAGCAAGGCGCAGCAAGAGGTGGAAAGAAAGAGAGTAGCGGTGCACACAAGCTCCAGGTACTGGTGCAAACCACCTCAGGGGTGGTTTAAAGTAAATATTGATGCGGCCAGGTTTGAGGATAGTAATTGCATAGGGGTGGGAGCAGTCATCCGAAATGATCAGGGTGCTTTCGTGGGAGCTCGGTGTCAAAGGATCGGAGTGTTGCTGCAACCCAGAGAAGCAGAAGCAGTAAGCTTAAAGGAGGCACTGTCTTGGGTTAAAAAGATGGGCATTAAGAAGTGTGTCTTCGCAACAGACGCAAAGCAATTGTCAGATGCTTGTCAACAATCCCAGGGAGAGTCATATTTTCATACAATTGTCTTGGATTGTGTCGATTATTGTAAGCACTTTGATAGCGTGCTAATTGAGTTTACTCATAGGTCTGCGAATGGCGTAGCTCATGTCTTAGCAAGAGCAACGCGTTCTATGTCAGATGTGCAGGAATGGATTACTAATCCTCCTGAATTTGTGGTTGAGAGTCTTGTTTATGATTCTATTTAAGTAATGCAAGTGCTTTAATTTCAAAAAAAAAATATTACTTCTGTGATTTTAATATTTTATTTATACACTATCGATGGGACTTGTTCTACTAACTATCCCACCACATAAAATAAGGAGTCTTCCTCAATTATTATGGTCTTTGATAGGGCCATATCGTCGTCGAAGGTCAAGTTTTTCCAAAATTGAAACAACAATATATAAATAAAATTAAAAAGTTACCGATTTCAACTCTGAAAGCGTTTGTTTGCTTACCAAGGACACAAACAAAGAATTACGGGCAAAGGCCGCCTTCATATTTTGTGTTTAAAACGTTCATTTGTATATATTCGATTTAAGAACTACAGTATAATTTTTGTATTTAATTAAAATTGGTGGTTGAAATAGTCTAGTTATTTTCAAAATACTCCACTATATTATGATTGCTTTGACCAATTTACGACAGAAATAAGAATGTGCTTTGAATAAAAATATGCATATAATATATACTATTATTAATTTATTCTAAATATCAAATAATTTTAAGTGGTGTGATGTTTGCTGCCGAAATCTTGGGGAAGAAATATTTAGAAGTTCATAAATTATATTTTTTATATTAATGGGGGTGTTTGGATTGAGAGCTTAATGGATTTTTATCATTCATGAAATGTCAGAAGTATTCAATTGGAATTTTAAATTATACTACGAAATCGTGTGGTATTCAATTAAAATTTTAAATTATACTTTAAAATCTGATGGTATTCAGTTGAGATTGTTTAAAATTCATTAAAACATGATGGTATTAAAATGTTAGATAGATTTTTTGGATTTTATAAAATGATGGATTTTAATGTATAGTATAGATTAACATCAACTAGAATTTTTAACATATAGGCGAACTCTAGTCATATTAAATATTCTAAAATTTTTATTGTATGTCTTTATTTGTTCAATATACTAACTCAACATCACAACATGACTCATTCATTATGTTTTTCATCAAATTTTGGAATGAATTTAAGACACTAACATATTTGATAATCATTTTATTGATTCATTATAGTGAGACGAATAAGAATTGTTGATTTATTTCATTGATCACCGATCTACTTGATATTATTAGACACTGATAATAAATTTGATAAGTAATCTGTTTGATAAATATGACAAATGATTGTTTAGCTCATCTTATTTTTAGAAGTTAGGATCTATTTTTTTTAAAATAGATGAATACATAGTTTATTTAAGAAATAATTACTCATTTTTATTTTTGACAGACAATAGATGTTATTTTAATATTAATTCAAAATATTACAAAAATACGATATTTTTGACAAAGATATGTCAGTCAATAACAACCCACAAAAACATAGTAGCATGAATAAGGTGTGATAAGAGTTTATCCCATCAAAATAGTTGTCATTCTGGTTATGAAATTAACAAGAAGAGAAACAATAATGTTTCAGTTAGAATTTTGATTTGAACAAGATTACTGTATCTGCCAACCCCATTTTAGTTCATCTCCGTGGAGAATCAGGACATTTGTACGACTACACTTACTACTTTATTATTTTCCTCACTCCGCACACCTCTCAAGAAATGCTAACAAAATGCGGTGGGACACCTTTTTTTCAGTAAACAATATTGCTCCTCTCATACGTGTTCATATCCTATTGCTGTTGTGTACAATGCTATCAAACTATCCATCAATCACCATCCACTTATCTTTCTATTTAATAAATACCATCACTTATCTTCATATGTCTAATAAATAGATTAAAAGTTTATTCCTCTTAAAAACCTTTATTAACTCATATCATATAGTAATATTTAATAACTAAATTAACTAGTACTCTCTCCGTCCCCCTAGGAGTATATATTGACGGACGGAAACGCGGCACGGACTTTAAAGCTCCTGCAAACTGTAATTGTGCAATCTATTTTTAAAATTTTTCTTTTCTGAATTAAAGTTTGAATGTTATATTTTTATACAGAAAAAGAAAATCTCAAAAATAAGTTACGGAACTATATTTTATAAGAGCATTGAAATGCGTGTCGAGCAGTTAAAAAGAAACGTATAGAATTAAATGGGACAGAGGGAGTATCACATATGACTGCTAAAATATATTTTATAATTAATATAATAATTATACAATAAATTAAATTTTAATTTCACCAGTTTTTCTTTATCATAAAAGAGAAGTAAAATTTATAATCCCACTAAATAAGACTAAATAAGACAAATTTACAAATTTCGTAATCCCAAAAATTTTCTTTTCCAAATATAATTAATAAATGAATTTTTATAATTAATCATATTATAATCGTTGGTCTGGCAGACGGCACACGGCAGTAACCAAAGTTATCAACACACATGTAGACATGGGATATAACTATATATAATAGTCAAATACCGACTATCATCTCCTTCGTCAATCTCCATAGAAAAACAACAGACGTGTAGTTAGATCCATAACTCCACTTCACTCTTTAGACTTCTTCAACATTCACATCTCTCTCCCCGTCTCTCTCTCCCCCATATCTCTCTCTTTCTTTTTTCAAATTTATTTGAAAAACATGAAGGAAAATGCTCACACAAGATTAATCTTCAATGACAAATCAAAGTACCTAATCATCGGCGTCGCCGTTCTCATCGCCGGAGGTTTATTCATTTCAACCCTTCTCTTAAACATCAACACTCCTTTCCTCTGCACTTTCGCCGGAGCCAAATACGAGCCCACAACCACGCAGCTCGAGACAATCCTCCACTACGCCACCTCGCGCGTGACCCCCCAACAGTCACAAGCCGAGATTAGGCTATCATTCGACGTGTTACGCGCACGCGCGCCATGCAACTTCCTCGTATTCGGTCTAGGTCACGACTCACAAATGTGGCACGCGTTTAATCCCGGTGGCACGACGCTGTTCCTCGAAGAGGATCCTAAGTGGGTCGATACCGTGTTGCATGACGCGCCGTTCTTACGCGCCAAGTACGTCAAGTACCGAACACAACTGCAAGAAGCCGACCAGTTACTACAATCGTACCGGTCCGAACCGGACTGCGATCCAACCAAAAAAATCCCGTTAAAACAAAACGAAAAGTGCAAGTTAGCGCTGAACATGTTGCCTGATGAGGTGTACGACAAGGAGTGGGACCTGATAATGATCGACGCGCCACGTGGATACTTCGCGGAGGCGCCGGGGAGAATGGCGGCGATATATTCGGCGGCCGTGATGGCGCGGAACAGGAAGGGATCGGGTGTGACGCATGTGTATTTACACGACGTGGACCGGAGAGTGGAGAAAATATATGCGGAGGAGTTTTTGTGTAGGAAAAATCTGGTGAAAGGTGAAGGGAGACTGTGGCATTTTGAAATACCGTCGGTGGTGAATTCGTCTGTGAAATCTAATCTTTTTTGTTAGATTTGATTTGCTTTTTGGGATTCCACTGTCTCTGTGTGTGTTTTTCACCTAGTATTTTTAACCTGCCACGTTCACACTCTCTGTACTTTCCATATATTCGAAATTTGAAAACCCTGTCTAGTGTCTGTCTCCGGGTTTAGCAATTTCTTACAATAAGAATCATACTGAGACTCTTTAAACAGAGGGATTGTTTTCGTAGAAATATGACATATATATTATCGGTTGGAACTTCTGCACCTAATTGTTTTGGACTTTTTTGGGGCACACTGAAGGAGAGTTTCTGTTCGCCACATTTAAGTGTAGAATAAAAAAGGAGCCCAATTATTGGTGAGACTAACTAATAAAATCAGGTATTCAATTTGTTTTTTAAATAGGCTGAAACGATAAAAGCTTAGGTGGATATTAATTGAAAATACAGTGTCAGGGGCTTGTAAAAGAAGTTGGTTGGCTTTGATTATTATGGTCGGCATGTCGCAACTGTATGGCTGTTCCTGGATTAGGTTTGGGGCAGGCACGAGATCTTTGGGCCTGTTTAGTATTTTTGCAGCCTTGGCATTGATTAGTTTCAAAATTGAAATGACTCCTACATGATCTACAAAATGAATGGTCCATTCTGAACCTCAAAGTGTTACGAAATGGCCATTCCTGCAAAAATTTATAAGCCGAAAAATATACATAAGACGCACTACTTTAAATTTTTCTTTAGACAAGGCATTACCTTTATTGATTGTAGATTCGTCATATTAAATTTATATAATAATTAGAGATAGGTGAGTCATAATTATTTAGTTCAATCATACATGTATAGTATATTTGTTTAGAGTTATATGCAATTCGCACCCCTTATGTTTGGACATAATGCACATTGCACCTAATAGTTTTGGAAAATACACTTTGCAGCCCCAGACTTTTAACTCGTAGACACTTTGCACCCTTTTCTTTAATTTTTGCTGTTACCGTTAACTTTTGCAGGGGCATTTTGGGAAATTTAATTATATTTAATTAAAATCAGACCTTTATTTAAATTTTCTGACCATCTAAACGATATTTTTCGGAAAAACTTAAAGAACGAAAGTTGTAGAGAATAAAAAGATCTTTTTAGAACAATAAGGTTCAGAATTTAAATAATTATTTAAAAACGATTGTTCATTTTTACAAGATTTCTAATTTTTGAATTTTTTTAGAATAATTATAAAAAGAATTACAAAAATTTTGAATCTTATAGTTTTAAGAAGATTTTTTTATTCTCTGCAACTTTCGTTCTTTAAGTTTTTCCGAAAAATATCGTTTAGATGGTCAGAAAATTTAAATAAAGGTCTGATTTTAATTAAATATAATTAAATTTCCCAAAATGCCCCTGCAAAAGTTAACGGTAACGGCAGAAATTAACGGAAAGGGTGCAAAGTGTCTACGGGTTAAAAGTCTGGGGCTGCAAAGTGTATTTTCCAAAACTATTAGGTGCAATGTGCATTATGTCCAAACATAAGGGGTGCAAATTGCATATAACTCATTTGTTTATCCAAATATATATATATACTTTTCCAGTTATAACTGCTCTTAAAAATAATTATCAACTAATTAAAATCTTTTGATTTCAACGATCATCAAGATCATTGTCCTTTACTGTTGAACGTATTCTCCGACGATTTATATTTATAAAAGTGATTGTCTATTACTCCCTCCGTCCCCCTGAGTCGTATACATTGGGGGACGGAGACGCGGCACGGACTTTAATGCTCCTGTAAAGTGTAGTTGTGTAATTTATTTTTAAAATTTTCTTTTTCTGAATTAAATTTTGGATGTTATATTTTTATTCAGAAAAAGAAAATCTCAAAAATAAGTTACGGAACTATATTTTATAAGAGCATTGAAATGCGTGTCGAGCAGTTGAAAAGAAACGTATACAATTAAATGGGACAGAGGGAGTATTTGATTACAACAATTATATCACCGAACATAATCTTGTCGGATATTTACAAATATTATAAAACAAAAGAATTAAAATCAAAACGACTAGATTATATTTTTTCCAATTTTTGACTTTAATCCAACATTTTGTGAACTTCATAGAACTTGGACCAGCATAATTATATATTTTTATCATTATGGCTTGAGGTCCCTTCAGATTCGAACTGTTTCGATTTGAAATATGACATAACAGAAAAGTGAACTTTTGAAAAATTTCTTTACTGCAGAAACTTAATGTTTGTGTCCTGAACTAGTTGCTACTGACCCGAGTATGAGCAGCAGCATTCATGAATCTGGGATTCATGAGATAGATGTATTACAATCAGCAACAAAATAATTATAACAGCGTCTAATTAAATCAACAATCTTTACAATAATCACAATTCTTAGACAAAAAAAAGGATGATAAGATTTTGTTAAGCACAAGCTTACATTCTGAAGTAACAAAAGAGGAAACACTGCATACTTCAAACAAAGCCGGACTGTTTTATTCTTATTGTGGTACTCGAATTTAGTTCCCAGGCTCTACTTACTCGTAATCACGATGACTTGAAAGATTATTTCTCAGCCTTATATCAGTTAAGATGAAGGCGATGTTGTATCGAATGATCTCCTCCTGACCAAAAGACAGGTAATTTTAGAAGGCTGAGCATGCGTATTATCAACTGTGCACATCACGAAATCTGGCCTGTGGAGTGCTAAGTTGAGACGTTCCTTCCCGACATCCAGTCCAGTTGCATCAAGTAAAACATGCCAAGAGTTCCTGTGAGCTTCCGAGATCCAATGCATGGAATAACGCGTTCCATTCACATCAGCAGGATACGCGAACAAGCCCTTTGGACAAATCTTACTCTTTCTTCTGAAGTACTGACTGAGTTGTGATCCTTTAATTCTCAAATCCAGCCATGTTTCTGGTGCAGCAATTACCTTGGAGTCTTTATACGTCACGAATTCTCTTATGCAATCGTTTTCTTCACCAATAATTGTTAAATAGTAGTTCCCTCGATAGAAGGGGTATGATTCACCAACCATCATCATAGCTTCTCTAAAACTAGTCGCAAAAAGGACTAAATAATCATCTTCAATCAACCCACAATGCTGCAGAGCTCTGTTTCTGACCTGTATCTCCGGAATTGAAATGAAATTACCAAGAAACGACGTCTTTTCCTTCAGAATCTCAAGCAACTTGGAAGGCTCCAGCTGAGTTCTGTCCAAATCAGAAGTTGAATTACTTGTGAAAGAAGGGGAAGTTGACTCTTTAGTCCCACTGCCTCTGGGAGTAATTCGCTTATCATCAGACGTGGAATCAGATGATTCGTCGTTGATACAAAGACTAGAAAGATCAATCCTGTTGTCTCCATGATCGTCTACAAGACCATTGCAATACTCTGGATACTTGGCAAATATATATTGTTGTACATATTGCATTTCATTAGGTGTGATCGGTCCAGACCATCTCAAATCAAGGTTGTGCAGAGTTGAAATCGCTTCAGCTATCAAGTGAGCTGGAAACACAGTGTGTGCTTTCTGTTACAGGAAACACACCAAATATTTATCAGAAAACAGCGAAAAATTAGTATCGACTAACTTCAGATATCGCAACTTAACTTGCCTTCATAACCATGCTGGTAGGTCTGCTATGGTTTGGTGATTTCGGAATCGAAGCAAGTAATTGTTCTCCAAGGTCAGCTTCTATCACATCCTGAGTAAATCCGAAAAAAAGAAGTTAAAACTTCGAAAATTAATAAAAAGTGTATCAAGGATTTTACATTCGATGTGCAGAAAACATTTTACCTGGGATTCTCCATCAAGAACTATCTCTTCTTCTGTACTTCTTCCCATAATGCTTAACCAATATTTGTTACAGAAAGAAAATAAGTTCAACAAACGTAACAAACAAATTCTTAAGAGCAAGAGGAGCTGAGTAACATTTTATAATCTTGCACCAGATGAGTGATTAGCATTTAAAAGCATTAAACAAGTCGAAAAATGCTGACATAGACTCTCACGGCTTTGAACCATGAAACAATAATTGTCCCAGGTATGATCTAGCAAAGTTATTCGATATATCATATAAACTGTGTCATTTAGATAAGAAGCTACGACAAGTTAGAGATAAAATCTGCGTACATTTCACTCTTTAACGAGTTTAATTAGAGTCGGACATGTTAAATATGTTCGGCTTTAAAGTTTTTTATTCGAAAATCGTGGCAGGGAGGCGTGGTAAATAGTTAGTATTAGTGGACTTCCATTAACGATTAGCTCCGTGATAATGACCAAATGCCTAATTATATGAATTTGGGTTGCTGATAAAGGGAACAATATTTATAAATGAATCAGGATGCTTAGTCGCCTACATAATATAAAATTTTGAGAGAAAGTGACTGTTTGAGCATCTAAGGCCGTTAAGAAGGCATCAAAACTAAGCATTCCCCATTTGATTCTTAGTCGTGGCTTCAACTTAATTAATATTACTGGTGATGATTAGAGATATAATACTAATTAAAGAGATGATTAACATGTAAACATTCACAAGAAATCAAAATGTTCACACCTGTCTTGAAAGCGATTTAGCTATTGCTTATTATTTTCAATCCCTTTGTTAGGTACACACTATATAGTCTGTAATAAACGCACACAAATCTTGGTTGACGCACAGCTCCGGTTAAAAAACCCAGGGTATGAAAAACTCATATATCGTTTTTAACCCATTGGGTATGAAAAACTGAATTTGAGGTAGGAGTTTTAAAATATTTTTTTCTCAAGCAAACACCGGAATGAGTTTGAAACAGCCAAAATCCATACATAAAACTCATACCTAATACCCGGAGAGCACAAACCAAACGATCCCTAAAGGCGTTTACCGCCCTCCTCTTTGGTAACTTGCATTTCCCTGTTGTGCAAGTGCAAATTCCCACATGACAACTAGTCGTGTTTATTCAACTATCCAAATACTATGCGAAAACAAACCCCAACTTCTAAAATTATAAAAGACATAACAGTCTCGCAAAACTACCCAGAAACGATGTTCAAACAAACCGCAACTTCTAAAATAAACAGGCATAACAGTCTCGTAAAACAAACATTTCCCAATTATATCGAATTCACTTCTTCTATTCCAGTCATATGGCATATCTCACTGTATTTCTCAATGACAAAATCTGCAAAAAGAACAGATCTCACTATAAAGAGTCGCGATAATTGGCTATGGATTAGAACAGTCAAACTCTCAAATAATCCACACAATACCAGTCAGTTCAGGCGTGCTGACAAATTTTACTGGCTCTTTGGTTTTATGCTCTCAGCAGCATCTTAAAATTGTTTTACAATACACTAAGCTTTCCTCCAAGTTTGAACATGAAGTCACGAGATAGATGCATAAATATTAAATACACATACAGATACAGCACAATAAATTAATCCAAGCTCTTTGGATTAACTGCTAACAGCCACTTGACAATAAGCCTGTATGAGTGGTTGATCATTATACTGTTTTGTATTAGCTGTGACAAGGAAGCATCTTAGTTTTATACGTAAAGAAGTCACAACAGTTTAAAACTTCACTTTTTCCCCAATAATGTAGCATATAAAATATCACCGAAACATAGAAGGGAGACTAGATTTGAATAAGTCAATCTGAAAATAATTAATTACAACCTACTGTATAAAACACATTCACTAAAATAAGAAAAGGAGAAAAAAAATAGAGCTAGATTACTGTCATTTATACAAAACAGGGAGGAAAATTGAACTACAAAAAATATTTCATCCGATCATCTCTTCTCATAGCATTATATACAGCTTGGACCTGGAAACACGGTGAAGCTCGGATATATTAGTTCAGATGTTGAGAATAGCTACATATAACTCTATGATTCTTCTTAAAAGTGTCTGTATATGCATAATTTTATATAATCCAGTTTAGCAGAATGCATAGACTGCCGTGTGCTGCAGGTTGTATAGATATTAAAATACAGATTGTTATTTTTTTCAGTTATATTATTTATTTTAGGCCCATTAGAATGAGCAGAATAGGCATATAAACTTAACACAAAGGAGAGAGGGAGAGAAAGATGACCTGCTCACTGGAATCAACATGAACCGGTCCAATATTAACAGAGATATATTTTCCCCCCGATGATAATTTTTGCTTTACTTGTCCCTGAGGAGAGAAAGTAAAGATGAATATAGGTTCAAAACCAGTAAAATGGTGCTAAAAACAAGTGGTACATTGCACAAATTACAGCTTTCTTCCAAGTCCTAAATCAACCAGAGGTTGGACATAGGTGCTTGGCTTCTATCATTACTTGATGCAAGCTCCTTGTTAAATTACTTTTTATTACCTAAACAAAGTGATTAAGCAGAAGGACTATAAGCCTGTGGAAGAATGTACACAACATGTTGTTACTCACCAGGGTAATTTTATGTTTCTGAGATACCAATTTTTTTACTAGAATGCCAACATCCAACTGCATCTACGAGAATCTTATATGTAAGTCGTGAGCCAGCAATCACATATTCAGTAACCAACTAACCATAACGCATCAAGTCAGCTATAATAAAAAAAGCCCCATTGCATCTGGCAAGAACATCTATGGCCCTCTCACTACTACTCTGTATATTAGTGGTTGGACTGTTGACCCATATGTTAAGGCATCAACGTATAATTGTATAAATATATATTTGATAATTTTGTAGCAAGAATTCAGTATCTTCTGTTTTTGATAACTTAGGATATAAAGTTTCATTCGATATTAAAAAAAATACAAAAAAAATATAACCGTTAGTAAAATATATATGTTTTTTACACCTTAATATCTTTGTCAAACATCAAAGTGACTATTATTTAGGAGCGAAGCGCTGTGTTGCCTTATTTTAGTCAAGGGCAGATACTCATAAAAGCATAAGAATCAATTTCCAAGCATAACTCATGAAGCACAATTAAGCACACTTTTGTTTTGCATACAAGTGAAACTAGTGAAAACAATTCTTGTGTATATACTTAATGGAATAATTTATTGTTGGCTCAGCTAGTTAATAATATGATAGCACATAGCTAGTCTTGAAGGAGAAGATGTACAGATCGCTAGACATCAATCAACCAAGTTCAACAAGTCATCTTTGGTTTTATATAAGGCTCACGTCTAGAAAAAGAAACTGAGTTTGGTAAATAGGGTAGCAAGAAGACTCATTAATGGGCAATCCCAATGGAAAACAACTTGATTTGGAGAAAGGCAGAAGCTGCAATTATACATTTTTGTGTGGAAGCGACACAGATGCAATTGTTCAAATGAGGTTCGCCATTCCAGAATCTGGGAATGGAACCACCAAGATTCGACGCATATGTATTAAGTTTACACGAAATATACTAAGATTCAACTCCTGTATAGTTGATTGATCTCAAGTTTCTCATTTCATTTGGTTTTTACTTCCATAAATATAATACTAATATTTGGTCAAGGCAAAATGACTCTTCACACCTACCTCCTCTAATCTTGCAGTTGGAGTAGCACTTCATCCCTACAAATGCTATCATGAATCAACATCATCTCACAATGAAAACAGCACCACTAATTAGCAGGCCAACAGAATTGACTTTAGCATATTTGATGAAGCACCGAATCTTGATTTATTCGCTACTTGAGACTTGTGGTGCATGCGCCTAGGTTTCTGTACTCTATGTATTTGTTGATTACTAATTACTAAACATTCTCTCCTAATTGCAGTGAGCATAAAAAACTAAAAATAGGATTTCAACCAAAAGCAACTCTATTTTTGTTTTTAAGCTTAATGATAGTGAGTGGCGCAAAAATCATACAAGCAGCTGGAAGCAGAAATAGCTGGTGAACTACAGGTCAATTATAGTGAATAAAAGTTTTACTCCTTTGAACAGGTATAGACCCTTTAAGATCCAAAACGTTTATCGATTCTAGGGAAACTCGGCCCAATCTTCTACTAAAAGGATTGAGCTCCTAAGTGATAAAGATATAAAGAAGAACTTGGAATTTGTAGTGGATTGTGTATCATTATACCTGATTTAATTATGTGAAGTGAATACATTTAAAATTTCCTAGATCTAAGATGCGAACTCTCAATATACTTCTAATGTACTAGTTCAGCCTTCTAATTTACTTTCATGTTCTTAGGCCAGGCATGGTGAGATAAGAGTATCCAGTCGGCAATATTTTTTTCTTGACCTAGAATTCTTGTGCCCTCCAAGTCCTCTAGAGGGTTCAACTGAAAAGAGTTCTTGTGCGATTCATGTCTTCCCCTTCTTATGACCCATATTTGTTTCTTACTTCCAAATTGTTCGCTGGTCTTTTCATTATGCAGAAACAATGGTTTTACCACTACAATCTCGAAAACATATCCAAAGGTGTTTGGCCATTGTACTACTATAATTTGATTGCTTATAAATCTTTACACAGTAACAGTTTCTTGTACATAATTCAGATTAGAATAAGAAATAAGCTATAAATGAGTTTCTTTACTTCTGAGACCCAATAGGCAGCTGAACAACACACAAAAAAGTCTAGTATAAAAGCCTTCAATCCTCAACTCAAGGTACCCAGACAACGATATCCAAATAATTGTTGAGGGGTGACTGATGCTTTAATTGGTCTCCCTATGTACTTATAGAAGTGTCAAGATTAGATACTTGGGTCAATCTGACTATTATTCATAGATGAGTTTGACCTTGGTTTACATAACTTCTCTACTAGAGGTTGAACTTTAAAAATATATTATCTGGGCACCGGCCATTCCAAAATTTCCAACTCTTGCTGCGTTTTTTAGTTGGCTTTTAGCTAAATGAAATTTTAATAGAGACACAATAAAATATACCTAGACTAGTAACAGTGTGACACTGTGCTCATGATGAGTGTAGACTGATGATGTAAATAGAGAATACAAATAGACAACCAACTACACAGCCTGATATTATTCCCATTTTTACAATTTAATGACTGAACCACTAAAGCATCAACTATCAAAAATAGTTTTGCATAAAAAGATTACCTCTGGAATTGGCTGCTTAAGAACTGTTTCAACGGCAACAACCATAGCTTGCACAAAATCATTGCCTCCAGTTCCTATTGCTGTAAACCCTCTAACCGTTGGGTAGATATTTACCTGTAAAAGGATTTGCATTAAGCCATCAGCAAAGTTCGTCATATATCGAGCAGCATCCTAAATTGTAAACCTTGATATTAGCCCCATAATAACCTTTTGTAAGCTATTTGAGGGTACTAACCTATTCATTTTACACAAGCAGGTCCCAACTGACATTCACTATCTTAAATTTGGTACTACTGTATGTGCGGACTTGCTAAAGAATGTACTAAACAAGACATGTGCAAACGAGCATCTGATGATATTAGCGTTTTTTATACCTTCTGATCAAGGGTGAGCCACTCATTAGTTGCATCGTCTGTCACTGTACCCCCAATAACCACATTTGTAGTTTGCCCAATTCTCCCTTCAGTCTTTGACAACTCTGCGACAATATCATCACTTAGGTCTTTCTGTAGAGCTTGCACTCTCTAGAAATGCATAATACATTATATAAATCCAGAACCAATCATAAGCATTATATCTAACAGTTTCTACTCAATTGTATAGAACACCACAGATAATTGAGCTAACATTCATACTTTGAGAAAACACACCAAATCTATCACACAAAAAAAACAATACAGTTAACAAATAATTGTGACTGTGGCTATGTGCACTTGAAAATGTTCAATTAATGTTACCTAATACATGGGAAACCTTGCCCATATGTTCAAGAAAATAGCACAATGAGTAAACCCAGTTTATTACTTGAAAAGGTTATAACTTTGTATTGGCAATTCTAGAAACCAGAACAGAAAAGTTTCTAGATTCTACAAACAACGGTAACATGCATATTCTTTACATAATGAACTACATACAATGCACAATTGAGGAACCAATCAAGAATCGCATAAAGCAAACTATCATAATAACATACACACATATACATACAAAAGTATCTAGAAATTATGATCAGTATTGGAAGAAAAGATGAACCTGATATGGCCTTAAGAACAGCTTCTTGAGGAGGGCCTTGGTCCTGGTCAGGGTCAAATTCATCATCTGAAGAAGGGTTTTGAGTATGAGTGCATTTCAAATCATGGGTCTTTCTTGAAAACTCATATAAATTTCTAGTCTTGAAGATTCTACAGCCAAAGCACCTCAAACTAGTAGTATCTGATGTTGTGGGTAAGCTCAAAATAGATGGCACAAAGTTTGAGATGGAATTGCAAGGCAAACTTGGCCATGGCTCTGTTAAGAAGATTGGTCTCAACCCAGTTCCACATGCCATCTTTCTTGATCTTTCTGATTATATTTTTTGTTCTGAATTGTATTCCTCTTGGTTGTGTGTTTATCTTGTACTACTCCTTGCCCACTGTGATAATTTGAGGATTTTCATTTTTTTCGCTGCTTTTCATTTTCTTTACAAAAATAAAAAAATGCAATTATATAAGTGAAGAAAAGAATAAAAAATACAATTGACTTATCATATGTAATAAATAATTCAACTTTATATCAAAATTATATGTTTTTTGAAAAATTATTCCTGAAATAAATATGTTTATAATATGATTTCAATATTAAATCATTTATAATATTTATGTAAACATGTAAATATATTTTTGGTACTACTTATTAGCAATATCTATTATCCATATAATCCATATAAATAAATATATTTGTATCTTTTTTGAAAACAATAAATATATTTGTATTAAAAGTTAAACTACACGAAGGCTCTGAGCTCGACTCCAATGGCTCTGTTCCGCCTTTGTAAAGCTACACGCAGGCTCCGAGCCTCCACCCTCTCTCTTCAATTGACCCGACCCGTATTATCTCCCCCAATTCCAAACCCTAAAACCCCATCTCACTCTTCTTCACAATCATTCACTACCAATCTCTTCAATGCACTCCCCACACACACTTGTTGCCTCCCTAATTGCATATATATACAAGAAAATCACAACTTCAGGGCTTTTAATTCGACCCAATTGGTGAAGAATGCTGGCATATCAACATTGGGTTATGAGAAAAAAGACGAGAATGAGAAAAAGGAGGAGAGTAAAATAAAGGGGTGTTCTTGGATTGATTTGTATTTGCCGAAAAATTTGGCGGGTTATGCTCATTTAGCTAGGTTGGATAAGCCTATTGGGACTTGGTTACTTGCTTGGCCATGTATGTGGTATGCCCTTCTCTTTCTTCTCTTTCTTGCTTTAGTTTGTGTTAATTTATAGGAAAGATTGCAACTTTGTTATGTACAATGTGTTATTTATGCGAAAAGATTGCACTTTGTTATGTACATTGTATCAAAAAGATTGCGAGTTTATTGGGTGCAATGTGTTGTATATGTTATGTACATTGCACAGTGTGTTACATGTACAATATGTAATGTATGTGAAAATTTTGTGATTTTACTCTGTACAATGCGTCGTGTGTATCGGAATTACTGCAACTCTGCATACAATGTGTGTATTTTTTGGTACGGTATATAAGACCTTTATACCCTTTGTGTGTTGTACTTTGTGAAATAGGAAGGTATATCAGGAAGATTGCTGCTTAGGCTTAGGCTGATTTATGGTATTTATAAGCTTAGGTTGATCTCTAACTAGGCTCTAGTCATGCAGTTAAAAATTTTGGTGGTTTCCAATTCAAGTCTGTAATTGTTTGGTATTTAATAATAGTGTTGACTGGGGAGTTACTCTTGTTGATTTGACCTCTCTATCCATAGGTTACAGTTAGGATCCTCATCGAATAAACAACAATGTTTGAGACCAATAACTGAATAATGTTTAGTAAATACACGAGTTGGGGTCATTTTTTTTTGTATTGAAAGATATGCCACTTTCCGGACTGTTAGTGTTATGGATCTCTTTTCTCCTCTTGTTTACCTTTTGGTTCGGGAATGGTATGGAAAGCCTGGCTTAGAGAATGTTGTGCTTCTTCTACGAAGAGAAGAATTTGGATCTCATCAACCCATTTTTCTTCTTAGAACTTGCTTTTGCACATGAATTCTGGAAGGCTTTTTGCAGTTTTAACTTCGAAACAAGCTTTATTTTCCTTTATCTATATGGCCTTGCAGTATACTCATCAAAAATTCCATAGACAACCTGTAATCAGCAGCAATTAGGTTGAAAATAATGTTTACAAATGCAAATCTATGTGCATCTTAGATTCCAGCTTTGAAATTCTGTAGGGAGAACTGAATGCCTACATTTGTTTTATTTTTGGAAAAAGCTCCTCCACGGCTCCGAAGTGTTTGCTTTTGAGCTTGATTGTCACCTGCAAGTACATATGAGAAACACTGAAACAGTACCATATGTTGAAAAGATCATATAACCTGCTAGCTAATGTTTTTTTGTAAACCTGAGATTTCTTATTTACGTCGATCAACACATGTAATCATGCAAGGGAAAAATTTTAATTGAACCAAACACTTTAGTTCCAACCTATAGAATAATAACAAGAGGTGCATTAGCTTTTTGGTGTTTCTGTTTATGTATTTTGCAACCTGATTTGATCCCTCAATTGGAGAAATCATGGAACAGGCTGTGCATATTTTGCCGACTTATAGCCTGAATGTAGGACTTGCCTTTATAAGTATGTTGCAGCAAATCACTTACCCAAAGCCATGTATTTATTATATAGGCCTGATCTTCTTTCCTTCTTTCTAAGCTGTTGGTTCTAATGATGCTTTTCCTCATAAAGCTAATCTACATGGTAAACGTTAGTATAGAATTTTTTAGAGAAGTCAAAAGAGTGTGTTGAATTTTATAAAATATTGTCCGTTATATAGCAAACTATTTGACCAAAAGGATCATTTATAGTGATGGTTTCAGGGACCACCTATATTGCTGACCTAAAACAATATGTATACCAGTTGCAGCAGCAGCTGTTCGACTAAGTAGATCACTTGGACTCGTAATTATGTAGTTGATGCTCAGGACATATTAGTTTGTTTGTCATTCTAATTATAGGCTTGACCGGTGAGTTACTGCCTCCAATTCAACCTTTTTAGCACAAGATTGTAGGTAGGGTACTAAGAGGTTGCATCTAATTAGTAAATTAGTAGATTATATTATGGATTTTGTGTGATTTTAGATCTCCCTCAAACTTATTTGAGCCTCATTTTTGTTAATTATCCTTCAAATCGTAGTTAGAGACTAAGGAATTACTGGCCATCAGGCCCACTCAGCTATTGACTTCAAAGAAAATAATGTTAACTCATAAGCAGAGACATGAGTTTTTCTCATCGAAAATTTCATGCACATTATAGCATGAGCATTTTAATGAACCGGAAGCTAATAAGCTGTAACATTTAAAACCTTCTTAAAACCTTAACACTTTACACAAATCCCTCTAGGGATTGGATTTTGCCTACATCCCACAACTGAAATTATCTGATGCAGCTTAAACTAATACTAGCATCAGAATTTTTTATTACTCGAAACCAAATATAGAAACGTAGTAATATAATAGATATGGATATAAATAAAGAAAAGAAGTCTCCTTTGATTGCCATTTATCGTCATACTTGGACTCCTAACAAAATTTAGGGAGAGTTACCATAAATCTAAACTGTTAACATAATAAGCATATTCATATCTATTACATATCCTGTCATATGAATAACCAGGTTCAACAATGAAAGGAAGAGAGCTGATTCAAGTCATATATGCAGTAGACGAGTCTCTATGTCTTTATGTCTCATGAAATAGGAAATCTGTAGTATAACTTCATACTTTTACATCACTGTAAGCCTGCAACTAGATGTTTTGAATATAATTGATTTCGATTTGTTTACTCATTTGCTAGTTTAGGTCCATAAATTTGGCAGCATCGCCTGGGAGCTTTCCTGATTTTAAAATGATGGCCCTATTTGGTTGTGGGGCTTTTCTGCTAAGAGGTGCAGGATGCACAATAAATGATCTCCTTGACCGTGATATTGATACAAAGGTAATTAATAATTAAGTTTGGCAGACTAAATACATAATTTATCATAAAGGTTGTATGTAACTATACATGAACAAAATTGTGCATGCACTTTTGATAGAAAAACGAAACAAATCTCTTTTTGTTGTACAAAAGCAGTATGTCTATTTATATTCTCAAATTTTGTCGAAGGGCTATAATTCTAGATGACTTCTTGCAAATAGGAACACATATACTTGGGCTGATGGTAGTATATCTGTATGCATTTTTCAAGTCCTTTTCTGTACCATGAAAACCACAGGAGTACTGAAGTTCATGTATTGTCTAGATGATTTGCTTGTTAATTTTTCTCTATTGAGTTATTCATAGCTTGTCATTGAAGGTCACTGTAGATGCTGAAATAAAGATTTTATTCTCCGGTCATGCATAGATCCATTAGCCTTTTTAGTTGTCTGTAGACGTGTCTGTTTTTCTCAATTTACAATTTTACATATTGCAGGTAGAACGCACAAGGTTGAGACCAATTGCAAGTGGTGCTTTGACAAGGTTTCAAGGGCTTTGTTTTCTTGGAATCCAACTGTTTTTGGGTCTTGGCATCCTCCTTCAATTGAATTCTTATAGGTTTACCTTTTGAATTTTTTGATTGGTTTGTTCCATTAATTCTATTTTTACTATAGCTATTATCATAAGAAAGTTATTTCAGTTTTGATAGAAACTTAAGGAAACCAGTGATGCTTCAGTATTGTAGCTCAGAATGATGGGAATTTCTTCATGTTATAGAGGCATTATTAAGTTATCTAAAATACTTATGCTTGCGTCCCAAATTAACAAATTCATTTACACTTTTTTGGTGTTTAAAATCATGCATGCTTTCATGTTCGAGTGTCCAGTGTATAGCATGGGTTGGGTACGGAGATATTTTTGGCAAGTCAGGGTGACAGAGATTGAAAGAACAGATGTCTACTTTTATTATACTGTGTTGAGTAGTGATACTGCGATAGTAATATCACCATCACTATTAAAAAAACAGCAAAATCTAAACCAGCGTTTTCGCTTAACTTTGCTGCTGTTAAGATATCTTTACATTCCTTTATGTCCATACCCACATAACTAAAGTGTGTAATTTGTCTTCATTATGACAGTCAAATGTTAGGAGCTTCATCCTTGCTTCTGGTCTTTACTTATCCTCTCATGAAGCGGTTTACATTTTGGGTAACATCTCTAATCTATATCCTCCATTATATACTCTTTTTTTTTTGCCTAAACAGTACTATAAGTTTCATGCATCTCACGGATTGTATTTATCAATTATAATGATGGTGCAGCCTCAAGCCTATCTTGGTTTAACTTTTAATTGGGGTGCTTTGTTGGGATGGGCTGCTATTAGAGGAAGTCTTGATCCTACCATAGTGTTCCCACTTTACCTTTCTGGAGTGTGTTGGACACTTGTCTATGATACCATATATGCGCATCAGGTATTCATATATGTGTCTCTGACTTTGTGAGTTTATTTTATTTGTGGTCACTTTAGAGCAAGGAACGAGTGGGAATAAAATAAAGGGGCGTCTGCAGCAACCATGCATCACCTAGTTCTTGTAAACACCGCTCACAAGCTAGTATAGCCAAATATCTTGATCTGTAAATATGCGCTAAATCATGCACCGGCACAAAAAAATTAAATAGCTATTCCTATTGCAATTTCTCTAGGATAAAGAAGACGATATGAAAGTAGGTGTTAAATCCACTGCTCTCCGGTTTGGGGATACCACGAAAGAATGGATTAGCGGGTTTGGAACAGCTTGCATTGGTGGCCTGACTCTTAGTGGATTTAATGCTAATATTGGTAAGATTTTCCATATGTTGCATACTTAGCACTAGCAACTTAGTATACTGACAGTGAGAACTCTATCCTCTTTTTGTATTTTGTACGGGGCAGGATGGCCATACTTCATATTTCTAACGGCTGCCTCCGGCCAATTAGCATGGCAGATTTGGACGGTTGACCTATCATCCCGAGCTGACTGTAATCGAAAGTGAGTATAGTTACATAAACGTACAATAAGTTTGCACGCACATGAGTTGTAGATCCTCAAAAACAGCTTGTTAAATCTCTTCAATAGTATTACAGACCAAGAATAGGGAAATGACAGAACCTCAAGGTTGATGGTTCAAGATCCTCGATTCCTCTTACTTTGGCACATTATAAATTTGTATTTGGGTGCTTGACATTATTTTAATTATGGCAGATACTCATTCTGAGCCAATTGGCAATAAAATTCCTCTTATTTTTCTTATCAGGTTTGTATCCAATAAGTGGTTTGGCGCAATGATATTCAGCGGAATATTATTTGGACGACTGATGCCATAAATTATAAGGTAATTTCAAGCTAAATCATAAGGTAATGCCATATATACAGATTTGTATATATTGAATTATAATGTACAGATCTGTATATATTGATTGGGGAGTTTACTAAATAGTGAAAATCAAAGTCAGGATATTTTGTAAAAATCTTCACATCATATTACTAAAGTTGAATGAATTCTCAATTATGTTGGTCTATATAATGCGTTGTTAACTACTTTTTTCATTTGTTTTTTTCCATTTCAGATATCGGCCTTTAAATTATCGTCAGGCACTTGGCTATGTGTTATCTTTTAATCAGATTTCAATTGGTAATTGGTGTCCATGCTGCACACATCCCAAATCTCCAAGCTGCCATATCATGTTGCAAAACTGATCTGCATTTGCTTGTAAGGCCCGAGAGTGGAACAGAACTTTATGAAAGTGCTTCCAATGATCATATCATTATACTGAAAATTGATAGGTTTAATTACAAAAGCATATATATATATGTGCTATAGTAATCTCAGAAACATTTTTTGTCAACCACTTCAGGCCCCTTATCTGAGTGGACTAATATACTAATTCTTTATGAGCTCATTGATCTGTTTTCTAGGTGATTGTAACATTCATTGGTTTTTGTTAAGAATATAAATGTAGAGGAAGGTACAAGCTTGATGAAATTATTGTTCACTCGGCAGAGCTCTCTATTTGTGCTATTCGTGTTCGTGTGCATTGTTCACACGGTTCAGTGCTGTTCTTATGGTAAGCAATTTTCCAAATGATGGCCGGATTATGATGTGATCGGGTTGGAACTAATCTCAGATGTTTACAAGTTGTGCTTTCTACTTTCTAGTTTGCTGCTCTAACCTAGTTTCTTAGATTGCCAGTCTTATGAGTGTAACTAAAGGTTAAGCTAATCGTAAAGTTAGAGAGTATTGGTAATACTAGCTGTCAAAAACAGAAATAGGGCGTGGGGAAGTAAGTATCTCCCTCACAGTGAAGTGGCATTTGGCATATAAATCTAGTAGTAAGAGATTTGATGTAATGAATTATGGAACAAAGTGGTCTGAGGTCCCGTTAGCAACTCAAAACCAATTAATTAGAAGACTAAGACATGTTGATTTGGATGTTTCTGAGGCAGCAATATGAGTCATTACAATCATGGCTAACCTGATTCCCTTGTGCAGGCATGTGGTGGCTATTATGCTTAATACAAATGTAATAATTTGTTAATGTGCATTTACCTAACAACAGAGCCCAGCGTCCATGATCACAATTCTTTTTAAACAAAAATATATGGTAATCAGCCTGTTCATAATAATTTCGTACTTGTTCGTTTCATTTCTTCGCTTAGTTGGGGAGTCAACAAGCGAAGATATATATAATTAAGCAGTCCTTGTGATGAAATAATTACTTCTCAATTGTACTACATAATTAAATTAAAGCATAATTCACGAGATATATGCACAACATAAAGCAGACAAAACATGCGTCTAGCATCCTCTGTTTCGAAAAATCATTAAAATTTTAAAATCTCACGATGTTATTGAAATAACCTGAGAGTTTCAAATAGAAACACCCCTTCAAGCTTCAACCTCCGTTGACTACTTAGACATAACAAAGCGACGACAGAAACAGGAGATGAATTATCTGTGTCTGGAAATACATGTGTAAATAGGCCCCGAATATGATAATTGTGTTTTGGGTGCATGCACTGTGCTTATGCGATCAAGGGAAACACAAATTAGATGTATAGTTATATGTAAGTAGCAAGTAGTAACATGCAGATGAATTATGATGAGGCTGTTGTAGCTTTTGATGATCGCCTTTTAATCCATTCTTATTATTATGAAAGAGTAGATTTCAAGTAAATAAATCTCTGTATCTAGCGACATACAGCTTTCTGGTATGCTAAGCATTATTACATCGACTGCGCTCGTTGATTGTAAGAGCAAGTCCAAGAGATGCCCTATATCATGTCCTAAGTTATAATTTAGGGCAATTGATGAAAAAACTTGATCCAACAATGTCCTAGTGATGCCTTATATCACTAGGACAAACTCCTCAAGCCCTATTTTTAGGGCACATCTCTCCTTGCCCTATCTTATTTTTTATTATAAATTCTCATGAACACTCTCTTTCTCTCTCTACTTTTATGTTATGCTTTAATGATGAAAAAGAGTTTTTAATAATAAAATATTATACATATTGTGAGAATAAGGCACATTGTTGGAGTTCAGTTTGGTAAAACATGTCCTAAATCACTAGGACATAATATTTTATATTATATTTAGGGCTTTCACTAGGACACTCTTGGACTTGCTCTAAATGCACTTGTGCTACCTTATTTCATCGAAAATCGGCCTGCAGTCCGCCGACCCTCTCTTGAGTACTCCTTTGAACTTGCATCACTACTTTATTCAAATGGATTTTCATATGCGGATTTTCTCTTCAAAACCTTCGCAACGGAGGGTACCATTTTCATGTAAATATTGTCCGTAAGTTATAGTTATAAGAAAAATGCTAGAGGCGCAGAATTGGCTACAGAAACATTCACATAATGAGTATGTGTCAACTTTTGATTGCAATAGCCCCTTATATATACATTAATAATACCAATTAAAACTTTCCACCTCAGCTGCCACATCATTGTGTAAAATTCTGTACTCAATTTTGTGCATGTAGCACTACTCTAGTTATAATTATAATTTAATTCATATAATAACATCGATTAATGTTGATAAATGTGTAAATCGGTTATATTTTATGAGACAGAGGAAGTGAATGTGCCGTCTATAGATTAAATATATAATTTTATCTATTCAAAATTTTATAAAATAATTTTTTTTATACATTATTATATACTAATATATTATCTGCAGATTGGATTATCAGAGTTCCATCTTCAAAAAAATTTAGCTATATATTATGTAAATCGACACTAGTGAGAATCAGTTCTGAGATCATCAATATGTTGATCAGTATGAAATTCGGGAATTTGGAGGTCCTGAGGTCAGGTAGTCTAAATGCTAGTCTTATCCAGCGAAATTTACCTCTGCATGGGTCTTAAAAGCCAAAAATACTTTTGCAAAGTCATAATCACTATGTATGTGTGATGCTAATCTTCTTCATAAATTTGGTTAAGATTAGATACCGACCTAACATCACAATGTTTGTCCATTATTAATCTATTTTAATAATCGTATAATAGCTAAATAATTGGCTCCACTTAACTAACCTACCTCTGCATGTCAATATCAGCTCGTCGGTCTTTCGAAACACTCCTCAACCATTCTATGTCATCATCCTTTCCATTTTTACATTTTTTAACAATTATATGTTTTACAAAAAACACTTGTTATAAAATATTATGTTATGAGCGAAAATCGAATTCAGAACAGACAAATCTTTGCTAGCTACTTTGAATCAACCATCGTTCTCCTTCAAAATCAAATGCGTAACCCTAATATTATAGGGCAGTAACTTAAATTTCACACAAGCTCATGAGGGCGGTACGTGCAGATATAGATTTCACGAATGTCCAGGCAGCAATATATTTATATATATATTTACGTATTACCAAAAACGCTAAGCAACATGCATGTTACAGCCCCTCATTCTAGTCTCATTCACGGTTCGTTACGCTAAATTTTCACAAACTTCTATTTAGTTTTCCCCTATAAAGGAGCCTACTCAAGGCAATTTTACGCTATCCTCATTTTGATTCACAGTTCTTCTGCATGCTGCGTGTGATTAAGCCTGCCTCTTAATTAAGCATCGATTTTTCAATAATTAAATATGAACAATGCATACGTATAATGAGCAGGATCTAGTGAGATGAACTTAGTTAGGGTTAGTAACCGACTTTACGTCATGTGCGACGACATCTTAGCTGTCTTTTAGGGTTTCAGTACAAAAAAGTTGATAATTAGTTATCGAGCATGTCATTATATGTTTAGTAGAATATATTGTAAAAAGGGTTTGTCTAGTGATTGTATATATATGGTCCTGTGTTTAAAGAAATTTCAGTCATACATATTATATACGTGGCATGACTATATAAATACGGATAAAGTCGAGCGTAGAAACATATACAAGGAGGAGGATATGAACGATATCAAGTCAAATGTAAATTAATTGGTCGACATTTTTGTGAGCCAGGAGCATCCACAAATCAAAATCTGAGGCATGCATTCTCTACCACAGACGACATCTTATAGAGATAGAGAGATGAAACTTGCTGGCTATAAGCTTCTTTTTCTTCCCACCACTGCCCCACACACGATATATCACCAATTCATTACCATTATTTCAATTTCAACCTTATCCACCTTCAGTTTTTCCTTATATAAGAGTATGGTGGTAAAGATCATATAACAAATTGTTGGTAAATCAATTCAAAATTTACACGAGCTTTTTTTTTTTTTGGATTAATCAGAAAATTTTAATTAAATCAGAGTTCACTATTTAAATCATAAAACATTTCTATAAAAATTAATCAAACACTTTTCAATAAATCTGTAAAATATTACATATAACAGCATTTTATTTAACAAATAATAGTAATAATTAATTAACTAACATTAAATCGAAGAGGAGAAAATGAATTTGAGGGACAAAATGAGTCATGGTCAAATAGGAAGTAACTTACAATGCACGTAAAGAAGACCAAGCATTTGTCCCTGGACCAGGAGGCATAAAGCAACCAGCAAATACATATCCAACTTCGCAAGTTCTTACACGATTCCGTCTTGTCCATTATACCCCCACCATGATTTTATCCACCATCCTGATCGAGGGTAATATGGTCAATTACTCCCATGGAGTAAGTACAAAGGTCTCTTGGTTAAATCCAAGTTCCAAGTGGCGAGGGATAGAGTTTGAATTGAATAAAATGTAAACTAAGGGAGGCGTGCGTTGGCGTGTTAATAAGCTTCGCACTGCCAAAAGGCATGCAATGAGTACTCGTAGTATTACTCCACGACACTGTGATGCTATCTGTGGTCAACTATCTGTCAAAGTCAACGTCATCTATACGTTTGCCAAGTTTGAGAAATTAAGATTGCACCCAACCAAGCTCTCTGCACTAGAATCTCAGCTGCATGCCTTCTAATCGCACGCACAAATATTTTATTTCTGGGATTTTGTTGAGCTGGGAACTGAATAAATTTCTCATTATGAGAATTATAATAACTTATTCGAATCAAATTTAATCGGTGAGAAAAAAGTGAATTTGATATATAGACTCTTCTAAATATTTCAATATTTATTGCCCAAAGAGGTTAAGATCCAATTCTAAAGAAAGCTTAATTTATATTTTATGTAATCATTTTTGATTAGATTTATTCATAATTCACTAATATTAATAAAATTTCTTATATATATAAAGGGTTCGGGTCCTTGGCAGTTATATGTCAGTTTAATTAACCTACAGATTTTGGGCCGTTCGATCAATATCCAACGGCCCAAAACCTATGTGCTATTTAACTGATCCACAGCTATTAGTGGCTGTGGACCACTACCCATATATAAATTCTTTAATTAAAATTAAATATTTTGTTAATCAGATTTTTTTTAGATATTATTTGTAAATACGAAGTATAGCTCTTTCTTACTTTTTTTTAGTTGAAAGAGGATTACATGTGCTTAAAATGGAAAAAATAATAATTAAGCAGAAAGGAGCAGACTTAATAGCAGGTGAAGCTAGCTAGGTAGATCACGTGCGGAGGAGTGTGCGCGTATCTAACTCGAGTTACGAGGTTCCTAACAAATGGAGAATGCGTTAAGCAACATCCTCTGTTGAGTCAGTATTAATCTATCCAGAGTAGTACATTACTTAGGGACTAATTAATATCCTTAATTGCAAATCCCCACACACACGAGAGGAATAAGGAATGAGATTTACAGATACTATCTGTACTGTACATGTTTTGCGTTGACTCGAATTCTGTCTTCATATATCATTACTTTTAAAAAACTCATACTACTGAACTAAGGAAAATAACAAGAGGATGAAATAATTTTAACCACAATATTGCTAGTTTCCTGTTTAAAAACACTAATTAATAAATTCTCAGATACTAAATATAAACGGCACGCAAGAGTCAAGATAGTGAGACAGGAGGAGCTGGCTAAGGAACCCGTCACCGGCAGTAAAGGTGGTCGCAGCCGGCCCTCCACCTTCTCCGCCGTGCCGCATGTTCCTTGTTTCCGTAATCTCATATACGTGACACTTTGTTTTTTACTATCACTTGTTGTTTTATGACAAAATTTAGTCATTTGTTCCCCCGAATAAATTAAATATATGTATACAAAATTTGTATAGTAATAGGGATTTGGTAATAAGATTTTTCGATACTATATCAACTTAATAAAATCTGGGATGATAAAAATTATTTTTCATTTAAATTATTCAGTATGTGATTTTATTGTAAGAATACAACATGATCCTTTCTTCTAACATTTTCAGAATTTGAAAAAACCATACACATAACATATATAACATGATAACACACAGACTTGGATTTGACTCCTTGCATGTCCGTTTAAAGAAAAATGTCAGAATCCTGTAATCCTATAAACCCTTTACTCAGCACTATTAAAATTTTAATTTAAATATTTATCATTAATTCAAAGAAATAAGTAAATAAAGGATAACGACGGATTAAGAATATGAATAGAGCTAGTGTCCGAAACGCATCAAGCAGAAACGTAAACAAGTGTAGTATCCCAGTGGACGTTACCGCTTTTTCTTTTTCTGTACTTGAACGTTTTGCAGCTAATCGTACTCTTTTGTAAGTCCTGCGTGGCACCGCATGCAGATTCCACGTATTTCAATTATGCTCATAAAGCACGATTAATTGCCACGTGGCTGTTTCGCATCAGAGACGTGCATTGGTAATCGGGAACAACCTACCTGTCTCCAAACGTCCCAACAAATCTGCAGGCCCCACTCTCAGTCTGTTCCATACTGAGTCACATTTTAGCAACCTGTCTAACAAACACTCTAAATTTATGTTCAAGTCATGCCATTGAATTTCGATTCATACGAAATCTATCCTCCGAATCAAAATTATCGGTTTATTAAAATGGGTTATTTGAAATCGGAATCTTTATAATTTAATTAAAAATATTCCAAAATTGTGAAAATTTCGAAAACTCTATGAGTACAAAGCAACAATTACGGAGATATCTTATGAGTACACACTCTCATAGTAACAGTTACAAAAATATCATTGAATTAAGAGTCGAGCAACAGTTACGGAGATATCATTGAATCAAGAGTCGAAGTCGAAGAACGGGACTGGACTGTTTGAGGTTTGAATGAGTGAGGAAGCGGCATGGAGCAGGCCATGTGAGTTACTCCACACAAGTACTCCAAGAAAGAGTGTTAAAAGCTGTTAGTAGACAGTTGATGGAGTAAAACTTAATTTACCACGCAAACATATGGAGGGGGAATAGGAATACGATAAGTGATAACTTGTTAAATGTACAAAATTTGCCCCCTCTTAACTCGATTAACTCGGCATCAGTCATGATACAAACACATTATTTCACATGCTTCGCTTGCTTCCAAGCTAACTAGGCCGGGGACTCCTGGAGCTATTGCTTTTGCATGTTATGTACTTGTTTGCTTCTCATTTAACTCATAATCATTCATTCGTCGCTCACATATCTCTCCTTCAATCTTTCATCAACCTATTATGGAGTATATAAAACAATACGTATAATTTGTCGCCCATTTATTTCAATCAAATAGATTTCCACGAACACTCAGTCTTATTTTTGACAATTATTCTAAAAGGTTTATTTAACAGAGCGAGAGTGAGTTTATATTAAGCTATATATACAATTAAAATATTCCCCAAAATTGCAGGAACATTGAGCATCTAAATGAAAACATAAATTAACAATTTTAAATTAAGTTATATTAGAATTTACAGTTGATTATTAACAAATTAAATGAGTTAAAATTCTGCATCTATCATATAATTTACCTAATGTGAAAAAACATAATAAAAATATTAGTGATCAATAATTTGTTCCATCACTAATCCTACACTTCAAAATCGATTATTAGATTAACTTATAATCATCCCGTACGTATTTATTATATTTCGAAAATTCATCCATTAACTTCTATCATCTCACACTTATTATCCGTATGGATTCTATGCTTAAGAAGTGAGTATGGTTTAATCTTCAGTGCAGAAGAAATAGCGAGCACGGGGACCCAATACAGCTAGAAGCTTGAGAGTAGAGAAAGAGTGATGTCTCTTTAGTTGTGTAAAGCAAAATGTTCATTCTTCCACCCTTTTATCCAACACGGACAAGGTATCACGGACATTTAGATTGATTGCTGGGAAATACCACTCCACCCCCAAATTCCATCTTCACTTTCATTTTCACTCCATCGCCACTCTCGCACGCATACATTTACCGTATCTTCTTACTGTTACCTAATTCCGTAACATCTTAAAATTTTAGATACAATATTTATTTATCATAATATCGGAGATATCTAAATATAATTATTTATTTGTCCGTCTAGTTAATTCCGTCTAGCCTTTATGTTAGTTTGTGAGAACTCAAACATGTTAAAAAAATTTTGTGTAGATTTGTAGGAATTGGCTAGACGTGCGTCCATGAGTCCATCCACACAAGCTTTCAACGTATGAGAGGCGTGCTAGTTCCAACCAACAAAAGGTTAGAACATTGAACCCGCCTCGTTAACCCTCAATTAAATTATTCATGCAACTGTTTAATATTATGCATTCCAAACCTAACTACTCCTTGTGATAAACAATATGTAATGCGATAATACAGATATCTATCTGATTATAAAGACAAACATGCTTTCTCTTTCTTGGGAAAAGGATCTCTTATGTGCCCTCTTTATGTTGATTTCTATATGGCCCGATATTGCATACTTAGCGGTTCTAGAACCTGTCTTTTCTCAAGATTTTAAACAAATTATTCAACTACAACACCTTAATATAAAAACAAATGACTCTGCACATAATTGATGCACAATGCTTCGAAAATAAATGATTAAGTGATTCTAGATTAGATTTGCAGACTTTAGTTCAATAAATTATTTGAATATTTTGAGCTCCGATTCATTATTATTGAATTCGAATAATATCCCAAACCAAATTGAAATAGCTCGAACAATACAATTCATTAACACCCTTAGCTGGATATATAGCCGGATATTTAATCATAGAATAATTTAATATTTTTGGAAAATAAATATTATTTTTCGTTTAAACTTGAGCTTGTCTAATATTATCAAGCCCAATTCCCCTACTCTCGATTCGAACAACTTACAAGTTTGTTTTGATTCATTTAGCCGACATCTGATCACTAAATTCAATACCTTTGAGGAAATTTAGTAACAGCTGAACTAATTAATATATATGACTAATGTAACATTTGCTTACACAAGGGTAGGGATGTGAGTGCGATGGGTGGCTTGACGACACATTCTATCAGATCACCATCAATGTCCGATTAAAAATTGGCGTAGCAGGGTTATCTGTTGTTTCCTATGACACTATTATACCACAATCTACTAGTAAATCGTTTGTTTTAAAACAAACTAATAATTATTTTCTTAATTAATAGAGTTTGGTCCGCATCAAACTTGATTATTAAAGCACTGTCTAGTTTTCTCTTTCGCATGCAATTTGTAAATTGCCGACGCATACAACCATGCCGATCCCATATTCTTCATGTTTGGTGGGCAAACTAGCTCATGGAATCGCCTATATCTGGTTCAATTTTTTTATTTTTTATTTTAGAAATAAAATATTGCTCAGATCGATAATTCGATCAGTTCACATAGGTAAAATCCTAAGCGATTATCAAATGTGTTTATAACTTGTAAAGTATTTTCTCTTTTTCTTTTTTGTTGCCGAGAGCTCTCTGTGGATTGATGAAAGTGCCATCATACTATCAACTACTTGACTAATAAATTGACGTGATGGGAAATTTAAATTCAACGGCGACGGGGTCCAAGGCCGGCGGATTTACGTGCCATACGACGTTGATTAGTAAATTCATTTTCATTATCAAAACAACTTCAAGTTTCATGTCGTTTCGAACCTTGCATGTTGCATGCAGTGAGAACTATTCTTTATTCATCAACTAAATATATATACCTATAGGCTCTAAGCAAAAATTCAAGATTTTTTTAACGAAAAATTGGAATCCGATATTAAATATGACATAATATATGTAATTAAATAATATTTATCAAAATCAATCATCAGTTATTGCAAGTATTCGAGTAGTCGGCTCCCTCCTCTCTTACTCCTCCTCCGTTAGGGTTTGCTCTTTTTCAAGTAAATTGAGGGGCTTCCACTGGTTTTCTCCGGTGGAAAGCCCCAACTCTTTCATTATCTATCTTTTATTCTCGTTTAATTTCTTTTCGATAAAACCCAATCTTTTGGGTGTTTGTGTGTCTCTCCTCTTGGAGTGTGTGGTTTGTCTCTCCTTTTGGAGTGTTTGTTATGTTTTTCTTTAGTCTTGATTGGGTTTATTTCGTGTTGGATCTGTTGAAAACGAGTTTCTTGATATTTTTGATGATCCACAAAAACTGTATCGAATCTGGGACGATGGTGATTATTGCAAGAGCTCACCTTTCACAATCAAAGATTGTTCATCATTCACGGGTTTACACTTTCGGCATGTCTATAGCTGGTATCCGGCATGTAGATAGCTGGGGTGCCTTCGGCAAGTCTATAGCTGGTATCCGGCATGTAGATAGCTGTGGTGCCAATTCTCCAATCTCGATTTATGCGATTGGTGTTTCTGAACATTGGGCTAACAATAGTTTTTATGTGATATGGTCAATTGCGATGTTACTGTTTCCAGAGATTTTGGTGCAATTTAGATCGCTTAGGATGTCTTTGATTTCGTTTTTTGCTTCAAGAATTTTTGAATTCTATCTGTTAAACGATCAGGAAATAAATCATCTAATTATTTTTAGCATGTTATTTGTTTTACCACCTGGTTGTATCGACAGTTGGGGGTTTATCCCGACTGTATTATATTCAAGTTAATGAAATTTTCTTGCATTTGTCAAAAAAAATAATATTTATCAAAATCGCTATCTTAACAATCAGGAATAAAAGTACCAATAGCAGAACATAATAAATTATTGGAAAACTGGGTGGGAGTGAGTACATGACTTGGGCTATATTCTTATAATAAATTATAGTAGTATTCAATTTGCAAATGAACAAAATGCCAAACTGCCAATAGCTGAGCAGTCAATACAGACAAAATATAAAGTGCGGCAGAGAGTTACATAAACAGAAATTGCAAGTAAAAACAAACAAAAAGTAACTGAATCATCTGTTACTGCTGACTCACCTCTTTCAACCTCAAGTGCAGTGAGTCATGAACAATGCCCAAAACTCGGTACCTGATTTCCTAACCCTCCCCTACTCGCTCCTCCCGCGCGTGTCACCTACTTTCTCAGTAAATTTCCCCATAACCGTCCAGTATATTATTTTTCGTTCAAATCACCGTATTAAATGAAAGTCGAAATGACCAAAAATAATATAGAAGTTATTTATTATGTCTAACACAAAATTATTTTAATTTTTAGTTTCGACTTTTATTAACGGAGAGTCCGAGACCATTAATAAGTAGTCCTTCCATCTTTTATTACTTTTTCTAGTTTGTCTTTTATCACGTTTGTCAACATATATTTTTAATTATTAATATTTTTAATTTCATTAAAATATTCATGAATACGAATCAAATAAGATCACTCACAACTATATTTAATCTTATAAAATAAATATAAATTAATAATTTATCTTATGTAATGAACAATTCTTGCATATCAAACGAGAATAGTTTATAAAAACGGAGGAAGTAACAAAAAAGAGTTGTATAAGAGGAAAAGAAAAACCGTCGTGAGAGGACGGACGGACAGGAGGATCTGGTCAATGCAGTTTGACCAGGTACAATCAAAACACAAGTACAAGGATATTGTGGTAAATAACAGCATAAACCAGGGCAATATACATGATAAATCAAACACTTTGCTTTATCTCTTTGTTGTTCTAATCTCCTCTTCATGTTCTTTCACCTCTTATTTAAACCCCTCTGGATTTCATTTTTGACTAGGCCTTATCTTCAAGGACACAAACATCCACACACAAATATTACATGTACGTTTAGATAGATAGATTCACAGGATCAAACACATACACACATTTCCTTCACAAATGAGAACCCGGAGAGGAGAGTGTTATATGTCGCCGGAAAAGTTCGTTACGAAGAGACGGCGAGATTTTCCAGGCGAGACTTGCCGGAAACGTCACAAGAAAATCGATTTTCTTGATAATCTACCCGATGATCTCGTGCTTACGATTCTCTCGAAGCTCAGCTCCTCCGCCGCTTGCCCCGCTGATCTCGGCCGTGTTTTAGTCACGTAAGATTTCATTTTCCGATGGCTATTTAAGTTACTTTATTGAAAAGTACTTATATGAATGAGTTGTGTATGTATATTAACAGATGTAAGAGACTCAATGACTTGGGGCTGCGTTCTATGGTGCTGGCTAAAGCTTCTCCGAAAGTGTTCGCCGTGAAAGCTTCCCGGTGGTCGGAATCAACTCACCGGTTTCTTAAGCAATGTGCTGAGGCTGGAAATGTTGAAGCCTGTTACACTCTCGGCATGGTAATATTTAAATAAGTTTAATTCTCGAATTTATTTTATGTTAGAAATTAGTGCAATATTTCTGAATTTAATTTAATTTTTGTTAAAACAGATTCGATTTTATTGTCTGAATAACCGAGGCACGGGAGCGTCACTACTAGCGAAAGCCGCGATTAAGTTACACGCTCCGGCACTCTATGCGCTCGCGGTTATTCAGTTTAATGGTAGCGGTGGTTCGAAAACCGATAAAGATCTCCGAGCCGGCGTGGCGCTGTGCGCTCGAGCCGCTTTTCTAGGCCACGTCGACGCGCTACGCGAGCTAGGCCATTGTCTCCAAGACGGCTACGGCGTGCGCCAAAACATAACAGAAGGGCGCCGCTTCTTGGTCCAAGCCAACGCTCGCGAGCTAGCCGCGGTTTTGAACACGGCTCCACAGGCGCTTACTTCTAGCTCATGGCTCGTGTGGAACCCACTCCCAAGCCACAGGCATGTTCATTTGGCTGGCTGTTCTAATTGTCCTTTGCTCAGTGACTTTGGCTGCAATGTTCCCGAGCCGGCTCCTCAGCCGGCTAATCAGTTTTTGACTGATTGGTTCGGGGGCAAGAGTCCGGGTCCGGGGCTCCGTTTGTGTTCGCATGTGGGGTGCGGTCGACCCGAGTCGAGGAGGCATGAGTTTCGGAGGTGTTCCGTTTGTGGCAAAGTGAATTATTGTTCAAGAGCCTGTCAAGCTCTCGACTGGAGGACACGACATAAATCCGAGTGTACACCTACCGAGAGATGGGAGGATGATCACAATATCGAAGGCGAGGGTGATCTCGAAGGTGAAGCAATGGACGAGAGTTGAATTCGAGATCTTAATTAAGAAAAAACTAAAAGAAAATAGATAGAAATTTTGGAAAAGAGAAAATTTAAGTTATAGTAACAACAATTTTACTTGCTTCAAGTCAGTTACTTGTATGTTCAAGATGGAGATAGCAACTTGTATCAACAGTGTTATCTACATTTCTGTCTTTGTGCCTTGAAATTTTAGTACTGTCAAAATGAATTCAAGTTACCATATTCAAATTCATTGTAGATTTGATTGTACTGTCAATCCTTTTTTCTGTACATTGAAGATAATATTCAACTCAATAGTCAATTGCAAAAGTATGATAGAGACATCACATACCTTATACTATAATCAAAAATATACATATTTTCATTTTTCCTACTTATATAAGAAAAGAAAATGTCATTATTAGGAATATTATAATTCCGATGTCATAGTCCTAGAAGACAAAAGGCATTGGCATAACAAGATTTTAAGTTTCTGACAAATTTTGGAACATTTGGAACAATATTAAACCAAATTTTTAGTGGTCCAACTCAATAATTTAATTTTTCTTTAGTCCTCGATATCTTATAATCCTAATTACGCTACTTAAAGGAAGAAATAAAGGCGCGGAATTTAATCGGCATTTTTTGAACAAATGGTAGTTTAAGTATCAAAGTAAGTAACCATAATCACACTCTTTTCTCATGTAACTTTGTTAGTTATACTAGCTGTAGTGTGCAGGAAAGAAGAAGGTGAAATGAGATTGAGCAAGTTACACTAACCACCTCGTTTATAGTTAAACCAACCACTCTCATTGATGATTAGCTGTAATATTTGCTAACAAAAACTGGATTAAAAAGCGTGATAGTGCATGCAGTACAAGTCTAGCTTTTTTCAAGAAAAGCCAGCTAAGTTGCATTTGAAGTGCTGAGGATAAAGTTGATGAAAAGTAAGGTGTAAGTTCAGTAGCACAGGGGTAAAGACAAGGTATCCAAGGTAATTTTATTATTATATACTTTATTTTTTGTAATTATCATGATTAGTCGATTGAGTGCATTATTAGCATAAGCTTTAGAGTGTTAATTATACAAGCTTAAAGTTTTACTTTAACTGTGTGTTTATCTGCATCAACTCACCAATTAGTTGATTTAAGCTTAGAGTGTTTGTATATACAAGAAAGTAGATTAAAGAAGCATGTAGGGATGAGATAGTGCTTGTAAAGAAAAAGATGGTGAAGTGCAATTTGAAAGTAGAGATTGTGTTTGCCTTAATGCCCCGCCACAAAACCCATTCACATAGATTTTAAATTCGGATTCAGTTCGAGTTCGGCTCGATTTTTGAAAGAAGTACCAATGACTTTGAGTATTTTAATAAGTTTCTAAGAGCATCTCCAAAATACTCTTAAATAAGCTCTTAATTAGCCAGACGAACACGATCCGAAACTCGAAATTGTAAACTTTCGATAATTGAAAGACGACATTGTAATAGTGTATGTCAAAGGGAATTTGGTGGTTGAAGGGCACTTATTCGTTATTTCTTCTTTATCGTATGATCATATCATTATGAAGACTGTTTTTGGCGATGTAGCTGAAACAAGAATGGAAAGTTACGCAGGAAAAATAAAGAGGTGGTCCATATATATAAGGCTATATTACCATTTGATGCTGTTGTTTGTTGGAGGTGCAACCAATGCGGTTGGAAGTGTAAGGTCTAGCCCACCCACTAAACTGAACCACTATCTTGGCAACAAATGTTACTAGTAAAAGTCGAATTAACTTATTCATTGATTCTTTCTAAATAATAAGCTTGCATAAAAGTCGTTTGTGAGTTTATGAAACCGACTTCACAACAGAAATATCATTAGCATCTGCAACTTGTTTGATGTGTAGCCAAATAGATAAGGTCGAGCATCAATTTTACTGGATAATAAACTAAACATAGTTTAAAGAACCAGTAAAATGTATACAAATGATAATGATAATTACCTTACGGTAATTAGTGTACTCAACTATATCGCCGTTACAAGGCCAAATTACATTCTTGTAGCAGAGGCATGAGCAGCTCATCAGGCCTATCAGCTATTCACTATTTCACTCCAAATAAAATGAATGTTAGACTCTCAAGCAGAGACATAAAATTTTTCTTACTGAAACTTTCATTGACATAATATAGCATGAGCATTTTAAAGAACCAGAAGCTAATAAGCTATAATTGAAACCTTAAAATAATACAAACATTAACACTCAACACAAATCCCTCTAAGGATTGAAATTTGCTAACATTCCAAAAACAAAATTATGATATCTGATGCAGCTCAACACTGATACCAGCATCACAATACATAATGATTCTTAGAAACAAATATAGAAACATAATAACATAAAAGATATGGATATAAACGAACAAAACAGGTCTCCTTTGGTTGCCATTTATCATCGTACTTGGACTCCAAACAAAATATGGGGAGTGTTATCACAAGTCTGAAATGTTAACATAATAAGCATAATAATCATATCTATTACATATCCAGTTAAGAATCACCAGGTTCAACAAAGAAAGGAAGAAAGCTGATTCAAGTGCTGTCTGATGAAATAGGAATAAATGGAAAGAAACTCTGGAAATTATCAGGCCATTGAGTCTGATTCTTTTCAGGCGACTTGAGCCTTCTGGCGCTTAGTGTACTGAAGGATAGGATCCTTAACCTGTCACCAATAAATGGAAAATTAAGTCTCTACAAAAGAGTCGTTTAAGACTATTTTTGTTCCAGAAATCAGGTTGATTGGTCATTACTGTAGTATAAAACAACAATATGTGATTTTATTGTTACGTTCCAATTCTGCAACAACAATATGTGATTTTATTGTTTCGTTCCAATTCTGCACCGAAAGGTCTTATCCGGAGGCCTAAGGGTAGATACAAATAATTAACGGAACCGGGGGGGGGGGGGGGGGGGGGGGGTATTGTGTGTACGTGGAGTATTAATCTTATGACATTGGATCTCTTTAATGGCTGATGACAATTAACTAAATATAAAGACACAGCCATGGATGGAAGCTTACAGCGCTTGCTTTTCTGGACCGCTTGCTCTGAGATGAAGACTTGCTGCACATGATTGCATCAAACTCACTGCAATTGTCATGGTTTCCATTGTTTCTGCCAATTTCCATTACTTGTGCAAAACTCTCTCTAGAAGCTGCTGGCTGCATGATTGAAAAAAGTCAGATTACAGTATTTTAAGTCACAAAACATCGAAAGTCAGAAAGCAGAACATCTTTTACTTGGTAAATGTAAGGCAGTTGTTGACCAGACAAACCTGAGCTCTGCTTGTAGGGGTTCCATGCTCTTTCATCTTTACAACAGTATGGTCACTCCTGATGGATCCGTTCTGATAAGCATCAGATTTGCCTATCATGCGAGTTAGATCTGATCCAATGGAGCGAACTCCGCCACAAGTGGACAAGTCCCTTTGTTTGCTTCCTAGTTATCATTACACAGTTAAAGTATTGAATTATTCTGTTCAAATAAGAGGCGAATTTATTTGATCAATTACGTACCAATTGTATTAGGTTCTGAGTGGTTCAGCTTCCTTTGGGGCTCATCCAGCTCCTATCAACATAATTGCATTTAAAAAAAAATTGTTTACAGGAAATTAAAGAAACTTGCATTAATGTGCCTAAAGAACTTTAAACTTCAACCATCTCATTAAGGTTCAAGTTTTTCTTGACTTCATGCAATTTTTTCTCAGTTAAATTGGAATGGATCACACGCTTGCCTGCAGAAATAAAAGGAATATGTAAACATCGACCAACAAATCTGATTCATGCACTGAAAGTAATTTAAATGCTTAATTTTCATACCAAGTCTCCTATTGCTTTGAGCTTCAACAAACCCTTCTTTTGTCATCTTATCAATTAGCTTACGCACTGTGGTCTGGTTGACTTCTCCTTCGAGCTTGTTGTGAAGCTTGGAAACAGTAATGTAGTCCATTGGAAGAGCATGGTAAAGTGCCTGCAAGTGATTGTAAGAGAATTGAGCAATATATCTATTCTATAAGCTAAAGGATAGGTGACAACCCATTATGTTATCATTATCAATTAACTCCCATACAAATATTTGAAAAACTTACAAATACATCATAAACCAGGACTTGTAGGAGCTTTAAAAAAAAAATGGAAGTAAGAGTTTTAGTAGAGAAGACACTAAGCTGAATCATACATAAACAAGAACAGTAGCTAATTAGGTACTGGATCCAGTAGCTGGTTAGCAGAAGACACACACTTCGCCACTGGAAAAAGAAAAGATATACAAGTCAAATATAGTTGGTCTATATTTACCTTCATGTACATATGATCCTCATCCATGTTTGGCTGAACTTTACTGCCATTACGAAATATCTGGCCATCATTTTCTTCTTTCACAGCTTCAAATTCATAGTCAGATTTCTGGAACCATTGTTTTCATGGCAGTGAAGATCACGAAAGGAAATCTTACAAGTTACAAGGGAATACATAGATCACATAAGTTATATATAGAAAAACCTTCAGCTTATTAATAATGTAAGCATTTGTTCCGCTTTTAGTTAAGATGTCCTCCTTCACCAGTTTGTCCATAACTTCTGAAACCAGTCAAAAAGCAAGGAAATGGTTAAATGTGTCCAGGATAAATTTACAGGGTAGGTGCCTGTTTCTTTCAACTTTACATACTAACTGGAACCTCCATGTACCTTCAATAAGCACCTGCAATGATGGAAGGTAAGAATCATACTTAAATTAAGAACTTAGTTTGCCAAGATTTCAGGAGCCAACTAGTTAAAGCAAAACTTATGTTAATCCACATTTAAGAGAAGTGAGTCGATACCACTGATATATCCGAGAAATTTGAGAGAACATCAGTAAGCTCGACAGTGCCAAGGTGGTAAGAACTAATCCATTCCTTTACTCGACGATATTGCTCTTCATCTTCTATTGGATCCTGAGTATCATCTGTATATTGGCAAGCAAAACTTGTTAAATTACTTTATTACATCTGTAAATTCATGCCATTGAAGGTGTTGTACTACAGTGTTCTGCGGAATGTTGTGTACCATCATCAGTTGCTGTTTGATTTCTCTGAAGCCTTTCTTTGTCTACAAGGAAAAGCTTTAGCATTACAATACAAGATCTAAAATCAATATTATAATTCAAAGCTGCTGACAGGCAACCTACCTACTGGTGCAACCACATACTGGTCTTCATCCATGGTCTGCAAGAAACCCAAATTATATTGTGTTACCAAGCTTGATTAAGTTTCTTATAACTACTTATAATCTAAGACTATATTAACCTAATTATATATGCTTTACCTCAGTTTCAGAGTCACTTGCATCTCCTTTGACAGAATCACCCCCCAAGCTGACATCATCATTTTGCATATCATCATTCTCATCCTCACAAGGATCAAGTACACTTTTAACCTGTAAAAAGCACCACGAAAACAATTAATTATTTTATGAGTAGAAATTTAAAGGATTGTGTATTTCTGGATATTTTACATTTACCTTGAGAGCTAATACTAAATGTTTACTGTTGACATTGCCAACCTCCATTTTCAGAGGATTCTTGGTCCATGGATTATTAACTTCTTCTTCTTCTGTGCACCCTCTGAAGAATGGTGGCTCATAGTCCACAGGCTGTAACAAGTATTTGTAATATCGTCTTGAGATGGTATTACAGTGGCTAATTAATATTTTATTGCGGTTAATTCATAGGAAGGACATAATTTCAACAGAAGAGATACTATATCAAGGAAAATGGTCTCAGGAAATGCCTGTTCTTGTTAATAACGTTAAAACTAATGAGCTGCATTATCAAGCTGAAAAACTTTATTGGCAATACAAAAAAACTTAAGACTATGAAGATAAAAGCAAGTCAAATAAAATGGCATACCGTAACATCATCATAATACAGGAGTTTCATCAATATAGTCCGCTGCAAATATATAAAAAAGTTCATAACCAAATATAGAATTGAATGTGTGCATGTTAATTAGCACGACGGTTAGTGGTATGCAGATGTACCTCTTCTGGCATTTTATCCAGAGTTCTCATTAACTGAATCAATGTACGGACCATTTTGCAAGCAGAACTCCTGCAATCCATATATGACATCAAAAGTAATATTTGCATAAACTAGAGTTTAGTTGGAGTAATATGAACGAAGGAACAATGCAATCAGTAGATGAACATACCTCATCTGATTTGGAGTAATTTCTGTACTCGAGTTGCACTTGAATGTTCCCCCTTGCTTTTTATTCCCAATGCGATTTACGTTCATCGAGACCTCTTGACTTTCAGAGTTTGAATAACTGAAAGAAACTGCAGGCAGGGAAGTTGGAAGTTATTAATGCAGCACTAGTTGAATTTAATTTCTTGGCTAACACAAAATCCATAAATAGACCACTAGATTTTCTGCCATAACATCTATGTCCGGTAATTAATGACTATAAGTTAACATGCACGGTAAAAGCACATGAGAAGCAGTTACTCCACTCTACAAATTTATTTGATGGTGAACTTCTCTTACAGGCATATTCCTCAATCATCGGACCATCTATTGTTTCACACACACAGAACAGAAGCGTTTTCAGGTATTTCTTCTGCAGTGCATCATAGACACCTAAACATAAAAAGAAATATCATGAGCAACAAATTAGGAGCAAAGATTTCTTCACTTTGAGCCTCAAGACGAATGATTAACTTGCCTTTCTCCATCCAATCAATCAGTCTTCTCGACTCTGCATCCATTGGCATAAGCTTCTTAATCTTCATCTCTGTTTATGATACCAGCACCAAGAATAAACAGATTAAAAACTGAGATGCAAGAATCTCTATAGCTTACGGATTAGTTTGTTGTAGCATGGTCGCGTACCTAGAGCTGGAACCGATTTGTCATTGAAATAGTTCTCAGGAAAAAGTCCTCTTATATAGCTAATATTGAATATGGCAATGCGTAGCAGGTTTCTTGTCTGGTTCAATTAGATATGAATACCGTTACAAAAAAACAACAGTACTAAACCAAATTTAGGGAACACAATATCCATAATCAAATTGTGAGTCATATATATATTTGCATATTCTGAGGCTGTCACTAAACTGGAAACATAGAAATATATATCAAAACATATACGTGTTAGCTTAAAAACTAGAGTTTAACATTAGGTTATATGGACTTAAATTAAATCTATAACAGAGCAGCATGCGAAAGTCTATAATCTCATCATCTCATAGATAATCGAACTGCACAAGCCTTCATGTATTAACAATTCAAACAAAGCTGATAATATCAGATACTGAACATATTGTGCAGAAAGTAGCTAATTAACTTCTGCAATTTATGTTTGGTTCATCAACACATCAAGCAAATCAATCAATCGATAGACTATTACACCAATAATACTGTTGCACTAATACAGCATTAGAAAAGCAGATCCACCACTTGATGTCCATATATGAGCTGTTGATCGTAAATTGAGACCGTAAATAATTTAGAACATGAATTCTATATAGCAACACAGAGCACTACATGCTGCATGAAAAGACTCGATATCAATTTTCGACACAAACTCGAAACTATAACAAATAAGCATGTAAAGTAAATGATGCCATCAGCTGTTATGATAATCATACTGTATCAGCATTCAAAACATTCACCAACTCAAAGTAAGATAAATCATATCATGAACAAAAAGTCATATCAACAAACAATCCAAAATGTAGTACATCGACAGGTGCAATTAACAGTTGAATAATCGAAACAACGAATGAATCAATCAATAATCTCATGCAGGTGAAGTAAACCTTAAATTCTCTAATACTCTTCGTAATAGAACTGAACTTTCAAATGCAAAATACAGTACGTACGGTAAGATGCTGATCATAATCTTAACTAATTACAATCACTTGTGAAATATACGAGGTAATCATAGCTCAGTGCAAACTCAAACAACAATCAATACCAGCACAAACAGATTACACAATACTTCTAACATCCAAAACTACATTACAAGTAATATTTCCTATAGATTCAGTAAGACAAACATCACAACAACGAGATCACATCTTCACATTTTCATGATATATCATAATTTCAAACACGCAAACTATATGAACGAAACACACACACAAACACGCACAAAAACACACAAACATACACACGCACAAAAACAAACGAACACACGCACACACACACACACACAAACACACAAACACGCACAGAAACACGTAAACACACGTACACACACAAACACGCACAGAAACACATAAACACACGCACACACAAACACACACGCACACATATTTTGAATTAGAGCTTACTAAGAGAAGCGAATCAAGCTCGGTGATCTCCGCTTCCTTGAGTTTCTGTGCAACAACCTGAAAATTCGAGAAAATGATGGAAAACAGTGAGATCGAGAGTACATAATTGCTCGAAATTCAAAAACGAAACTCGTCGAAATATAAACAAATTTCTCTACAGCAAAAAATTCACTCTAACCATTGTTCGTCTCCGAGAAAAGAGATTGAGTATGATTTTGAGAGAGAATGAGAAAGAAAGAGGGAGAGAAGAACTGGCGGGAGGAGATGGAGTGAGCAAAAAGATATGGGACCACCACAATTAATAGGCTAGTACACGCGAAATGTATTTGCTGCTCTCCGTTACAGTACCATTTACCGCCTCGTCACGCCCCTTAAAAAAATAAAAAAATAAGTTATTGGAAATATCATATTAAATATAAAAATAAATATAAAATGACACATATCATAATTTATTAATTTAAGTTAAATAATAATAATAAATATTGCATATATTTTAATTGTTTTGATTTAATCATTTCAAACTGGCATGACATCGTAATATTATTTCATAATAAATTAATATCTAATTTATATATAATATCATTTAAAAGAATATATGAACTTTTATTGAGAAAAGAGAGAATCGATTTTACTTTTTTATACAGATGGAATTTAGTAGTCCGACTTCATTTTCATTTCGAAATTGTTCGATTTTTGAATTCTAAATGATCTCGTTATATACTATTTATGATGTTATTTAAAAAAAGGAACTTACATGTCCACTATTAAGTAGTGACTTTACGAGTGTGATGTGATAATTCAGGTAATAATTTTTTTATAAATTTGGTTATTAAAAGGTCATATAGCTAATCTTTCGAGAGTAATTTAAATAATGAATTTTTTTTAGATAAAAGTGAGTTGGCATAAAAAAATAAAAATTATAATCAATATCTTGAAGGTATCACACTCCAACCATCATTATCCCTTATCTATAATTTTAGTTAACATGGATGATAATATTTGTCAGAATTTCAAAGAAATTTATAGAAACATTACTCATTGTTTATCGTCATATTAAATTGATATATTCTAATCATAAAAATTTTAATAATATGTTATTTCTAAATTACAATCTACCAATATAGTCAATACTATTAAAACACAATATTTTAGATGTTCAGTAAATTTTATCTAATATCTTACTTTAACCTAATGTCTTGAAAGTTAAATTTAATCCAAATTTATAATTACTCTTATTGGAGATGTTATTTATAGCCAAACCAAGTTAATCTTATTGGAGATGTTATCATGGGTGATGTTACGACATGAGCTGGTTTTTGGGCTTGAAAAGATGCAAAGGTTTTGATTAGGCCGGATTTACAGATAAGAGATCAATCTCACACAAGCCCACGTCACCAGAATTGCTACATTTCACTTGGTCTTACCTGGAAAGAACAGTAATTTTTATGAGTGGGACTCCTATAATTTTAGATGAAGCGTGAACTATTGGTGTATATTTGTTAAGAATTGTAATCATATTGCTGTAGTTGATAAATATGTTAACACATGATTCCCTCCAATAACCTTATTCCGTATTCCCTCCGTTTCATAGCACTTTTCCCACTTTCTTTTTAAGGTAGTTCAAAATATTTTTCTCATTTCTACTTTTGGCCACTGAATATAATTATTTTATATATATATACAACCGGTCAATTTTACACGGCTGTTAAAAAAACAAAATACGTACATCATCTCCACCTACCTCATTAATCATTCATCAACTACTCTCGTTTCTCCATTTACTTTGTTTCTTGTTCATTTCTTCGAGCTTTTTTTTTTTGACAAAATCTCTTTGAGCGTTATCTCCTTTTGATCATCAGAAGTATGAGTATTCACTATGGATTTTCAGACTCAGATAATGAATCCGCTAATATAATCAATTATATGTGCTCGATCCCGATCACTGTGACAATGGTACTGTTGATTGCGATGGAGAACACGGGTATAGTCATGAAACTGCTGGATTAAAAGGAGGACAAGCTCATTTTTCTGAATCGGCTGACAAATCGGACGTGATTGTAGATAAAGTTTTCAGTTTAAAGGTGTTCTGTGTCATTCATCTAACAGGAAAAGTATAAAAACACAGTGGGAGTAATACATTCTTTTATTCATATCACTGCAAGTCCGCAGCAAACTTGATTATGGATTACAGTTTATATATATTCAGTCGTTCATGACTCGGTTTTTATAGATGCATGAACCGAACATGCATGCACAAACTAACGAAACCTTGGGCTTTACATGAATAGTTTTATAGATTACTCCCGTATTCGTGCACGTTTGATTTTTCACACAATTTTTAAGAATATTGACTGTATAGTTATAATAATTCTTTTTTAATTATTTTTTATTATAAAGCTATCAAACTTATATTATATACTTTAGTTTCCAAAGATAAAATTTTAAAAGTAAATTTTTTTAGCCATACGTCAATATACTTAAAACTATGTATCAAATAAATACAAGTCAAATATTTAAAAGCAGAAGTACTACAATAAAACAGGTCATTACGACAGAATATTTGCAAATCGGAATTAAGAACTTAAATTGCTTTTTACAAAGTTGACACTTCCAATCCAAACGAGCTAGCTATCAACCAGCACTTACATTCATACATAATGTGAAGTACGTAAAATTATTAAACATTTTAAATTTCATAGTTCACACATTATTTGTATAACTTGCTCTGGAATATTTAGAAGCTAGATGTTGATTTCACAAGCTTATTTAGTCATACGTAGTTTCACGGAGAGCTAAAACTAGCTTGGTTGTCACGACAACTAATTGCATAACAACTCAGAGGTTTCTTTAGTTCGAGTGAGAGCTTCAAACATTCCGAAAGATCAACCGGTTGCGCAGGAAGCCATTTAAATTCTTGAAGCAGCCTAGCAAGCCACAAATGAACTGTTGATAACCCTAGTACCCTACCCGGGCAGATCCTACGACCCGACCCGAATGGTGCAAGTCTCAAGTCTGATCCCATTATAGAAACCTCCTCCTCAATGTAACGTTCTGGCTTGAAAGCCCACGGGTCTTTCCATATTGTCGGGTCATGCGTTATGGCCCACATGTTCACCATTGCCGTGGTTCCAGCTGGGACAAAAAACTTGCCAACGTGGACATCATGGATTGCCAGACGGGCCCACGAGAGTAGTGGGCCCGGTGGGTGTAATCTTAAGACTTCTTTGACTATAGACTGAAGGTAAGGAAGGTTGGCCATGTCACCGTCCCGCACGTGCCGGTCACTCTTGGTGCACGTGTTAATTTCTTGACGGGCCTTTTCTTGAATATCGGGGTACATAACCATCCTAGCCAAGGTCCATTCAAGAACTATGGCCACCGTATCCGTTCCTCTAAATATCATTTCCTGCACACACATGTCGATATTGTCTATCAGAAATTTGGAGGTGAGATAGCTCCGTGATTAAGAATTTATCTCCTGTCGTCTCAAGTCTCAACCGAGAATTTGTTAGAACAGATTGTAGGTCAACAAAATATAATATAAGAAATGAAAATGGTCAACATTAAGATATATCAATAATTGACGGCGTGTGGTAGAAAACGGCTCAAACATCTTAATCCGGAGAAAAAAGAGCAGAGCAGAATCTAAAGAAGTAAAAAAAGATCTTGATTCTTGTATAGTACTAAAAGCCAAGGAGAACATATGGATATGATAACTGTTTAAATTAGGAAATCGATGGAACCAACACAATCCAATTCGGTCATTGGTCTTTTCATTTGAAAGTAGAACAAATATCTGATTCCAGCTGTTATGCGCAAGGCGAAAACAAAACAAATTTGCGTGGACCACTGATTATTTATTATTATAACTTTTGTCAACAAAACAAAATACCTTTAGAAAAGTTTCGAATCTATTATCATGTATTAGTTTATCATAATTTTACCACTTGTGTACAGCACGTACTAATTTTTTTATTAGCATGCAGTCAAAACCTAATTGCTGAGATGCCAGCTGCTATATCCATTGTGATCTACGACGTTCCATAAACTAATTAATTACAGTAATTAAACTAATTATCTACAACGGATTATCACATTTTGTTTCACGAGTCTGCCAAGTCCATTCTGGAATATATTATTTAGATCCGACTGAAAGTTTCCAACATAGACGGTAACGTATTTTGATAAATATTTGATTTGACATGAGTACGGATATACGATTTTAACATACAGGTAAAGGGAAGGATAATTTACCCATAGGACGGCCACCAAATCTGCATCACTAAGCTGATCTTCTTTCGGCAAAGAAAGCAAAACGCTGAGGAAGTCATTTCTGCCGATAAACTCTCCATCACTTCTTCTCTTCTTTATGATCTCGCCCACAAGTGAACTTACCTTAATCCCTAGTGCATGACACCTCCTCTTCACTCCGTAAAAATCCAGAAACCCTAGCGGGAAATAATCGGACCAATTAAATTCCGCGATGAGTTCGTATCCTTCTTTGACCAAAAACCCTAATTCTTCTGCTTCGGAATTTAACCAACTTCCAAATACACTTTCGATCATATTTCTCAGCGCGCCCTTCTGCAGAATCCCCTTCACCTCCACGACATTTTTTAAATTCATCGTTTCCGAAACTCCGTCAATCATTTCGGAAGCGATGCTTTGTCGGAGGCCCTCCAAACCCGCAATCCTCCGCGGAGAGAACATGTGGTTTGCAGCGAGCCTACGGAGGTTACGCCAGTAATCCCCAGAGGGGGAGAAGCCAATGGCACGCTCGAACATTAATAACCGAGCGGACTCCTTTACAGGACGGTCAGAGAAAGAACTCCCTGACAAAATTTCCTTGGCTGTCTCCGGGCGACTACTGATGATCACCCGGGTCGAGCCAAGGCTATACGCCATGAGGCCTTTAGCGCGAAACGCTAAAGCCATGGCAGCCAGTTTTTGATGAGCAAGAGGGCCCATCTGAGGCAAAATACCCAACACTGGCCAACCCATAGGGCCGGAAATATTTTTCCCGCCCTGAAACCCTCTCCATGCAAAACCTCCCGGGATCAACCAAAGCCCCGAAATAAGGGAAACAAAAGAAGAGAACAGAGAACAAACTAACACGAAGTTAGCTAAAAAAGGCCAATGATCATAATACAGAGCAGATCCTAAAGAGAAGAGTAAGCTAGAGAAGATGGTGAGAACACTAGACATCTTCATTTGAAACGTTTGAGAATTGTGTAGATGAAGATGCTTGTGGGTGGTGAGAAGATTGCAAGTGGGGTGTATTGTATTTATAGTACGTGGAAAGTGATCATTTTGGTTAATGATTGTTAGAGCTAACTAACCCTGGTTAGTTAGCAGATTAAGAACCTCTTCAGTATTCACACAATTGAATCCACATACATAATTAACCTTATGGATTCTGTACAACACAAGCTAGAAGTCCAGAACATTAATCAAAATAATATGATCAAGTAATATACGTACACTAGTTGTCGATATTTCCAATTACTAACATGGATATGAAATATTTAATTTCCTATCGATTTTATCAGTACTGTGTTCTTACTATCCATAAATAGTTATTAGCCGCTTTTCGTATAATATCCGTACATGCAGCAGTAAAAATCACTAACTAATTCAGGAGTATGTCCGGTTTTTGAGACGTGCAAGGTGGGCGACGGCACAAGGCCCCAAAACTATAGGGGCCTCAAAATTTAGAAATCAATGTTTTATTTAATAAAAAAAAATTTAGAGAATGAAATTGAAAATTAAAAATTTTATATTTATTTTCATTCTTTTTATTTATAGACAAATAATTACATAATCTAATAGATTAGTTTATTATGTCTATTTGCATTTTAAATTCTTTTGTGTTGTATCTTTACTTTTTTTTTATAATAATTACTCTTTTATTAAATGTTTTCATAATATTTTTTACATATGATATTTTTCCATATGTACTATAAATTTCATTCTTTTCAATGAAATATAGATATATCTCAAATAAATTCATATATAAATTTTGTTTAAAATATTAGAATTACTGATTATTTAATAACATTATTTATTTTATTTTAAGTGATCTGTTTTAATTTTATAAAAAAATAATATTTTTATTATTTATTTACTTTTATAATATACATATTTTTTTTTATTATTTGGGGCCTAATTCATATTTTAGCACAGAGCTCCAAAATTCTCCCGGACGGCCCTGTATGTATCAATTGTTCCTCACTAGGTTGTTTTGTCCTAATCAAAGTTTTCTGATCATCAAGAAATTATACACACATAATTAAGCGTACCTTAGTCTGTGTCTGGATCTGGATCACAGCTGTTAGTACGGCATGTAAATAATTAGTACTACCACACTTAATTGCTTTACCCTAGGTATGTACATAGTGTGACTGTTCTATTTTTATTTACTCTCTACTCATTGTCCTGTACTGTATTCGTTACTCCTTCCTTCCGTCCTGGTAGGTTGTTTAGGTTTTTTGTTTGTCCGTAATTTGAGGTTTTTATAAATTATATTTTTATAACGTTTTCTGAATTTATTTTTTTAATAAAAATATAAACGTCAAATTATTATTCAGATTTCTTTTTTAAAAAAATATTATGAAACTATATTTTATAAAAATCTCAAAATACACGTAGTCCTAACATTCTCCTTTTTGATTTTCTGGTCCAGGTATTAATATTTCTAAGAACATAATTTATTTCATCAATTTCATTTTTTTTTACTAATTTAATTTACATTTTCTGCAAATTCCCCTGGAGACGTAAATGTTAATATTTGGAATAGACGTGATGAGATGAAATTAATGGAACAATGATTTGTACATACCCTAGTAATGCTACTTGATGAAAGTACTCTTCTTCCAAATTATATAACCTGCAAATTGTGGCATGGAGAAGAAGATCTTGAGATGCACGATTTCCATCTGCCATTCATATGCTTCACCACTTACAGTGTAATCGATACCGCACAATCAATTTATCTTATAATGGCCGGAGAGTTCTACTTTTTTCGGTTCCGTTACGTTCATCACCATCATGCCCCGATGGCCAGAGAGTATTCATATCACTACTAGAAAAGCGGGCATTTCCGACCAAAATTTCCGACCGACCACAGTGGTCGGAAAAAAAGCGGACATTTCCGACCGACTTCATCTTATATATATATATATATATGTTAGGTACTTGGATTAACAATGTTTAAAATGAGAATTCAGTCATACTAGATGGATAAATCTTTCTTTATCTAAATCTTGAAATTTTATGTTGTCTTTTATTTTCATATCATTCATCCTCATTTTCGGTTTTTATTTTCATCAACGTACAATCAAGATGATATGTCGTATGATTTCTTTTAAAAAAAAGATTAGGGAGTTGGTTTTCCTAGTCATATGGACCCTGATGCCGGATATTTAAGGATATCCATATGATTAGATGAAATCATGCATGCCTGTATTACTGGCTCCACCATGGATCTCCTCGAGCTCTCTGTTAACATTTATCAACTTTAGGCTTTCTAGCTAGTCCTGCCGACTCGTCCGACAGTACAAAAATCAAAGTGTATATATAAATGCTGGAGTAAAATGCAAGTTGTGTACCTATATTTACACACTTATGCATTTTGTGTATCTCAATTTCTGAATCTAGCAAAGTGTGTACTTCTAGTTTCAAAATCCTTGCATAGTGTGTACTTCCGTTAAAAAAACATTTAACGGAGTTAGTGTAGGAGTTAGAACTGAGGGTAGTATAGCCAATTTCATCACTGTACTCCGATACTTGCTAATGTCAATGGCTTCAAAAACAAAAACACATAGCTGATGAGAGGATCATTTTGGTTGTGTGACGAGAAAGTCTCGAGAAAAGTGCCTTGGAAGGGTTGCTGGTATGGCAATACTAAAAGGAAAATCAAAAGAAAGACCAGGATTTTCTTTTCTTTTTTTGATAAAAGAGACCAAGATTAATATTTAAATCATGTAAATATTGAAAGATCAAGATCTGATTAATTATGAAGTAAGTCCCTTGCCCGTCAAATGTATCGAGTGAGTCACGATTACAAAACTGACTCGAATGACTCACTCATTTGAATTTTTTTATTAAAAGTATTACTTTCGAAATTCTTAAAAATATTATATATTGAGTTTCCCACATTTTTTATGAGTGATATTACATCCAAATGAAAAATTAAATGAGTTCCAGTATTTTAGATAATAGTTTTAGATTTTAAAAAATGTATCTACTATTTATTTTTATTTAATCAAATAAAACAATCAAAAAAATAAAAATGAATAATTGATAAAATTTTAAAAATCTAATAATATTCTCTAAAATAGTAGAACTCGGAACCTTTCATTATCAAATACCGTCCATAAAAAATTATGCAAAACTCAATATATAATATTTCTAAGAATTTCGACTAACGATAGAGTGACATTCTTGTTAACTTAATAAATACTTTACTTGAATCATTAATCTAATAAATACTAGCTTATAATCCGTGTCATACATGGATGATTTATAACATTTTATCATTTATATTTTAAATTTAATGGAAATACAAATCGATCATACTGATCGAATTTTTAACCGTTTTAGCTAAATTGATAATAAAAAAGTTTATTAGGACACGTTATATATTAAGGAGACCCGTAGAATAATACCTATCGGCTGATAAAACTCGACCGACCAATAAAATTATTAATATTTCATTTTTAGTGGAAAAATAATAATAATAATAATAATAATAATAATAATAATAATAATAATAATAATAATAATAATAATAATAATAATATAGTACAGTATAAATAGATAATATAGATTTATAATATTACTTTTAAAGTGATAATATGGAGTAATTACGAATAATTTGATTGGTTTGTAAGAGATGTTTTTAATTATTAATAAAACTTGTCTTCGCCGATGTTCAAGTTTAAAACGTTTGTCAATGCATGAAAATTACAACAATAAAGATAATATAAACATTAGCAAGAGATTAACTTAATAAGCATCACAGGCTCACAGCCATACTGCATTACATATTCTGAGTACAACTAGTTTTGCATATGGGCTTGAAACAGAACAACAAGAACAGATGCAGCACATACACACAGATGTAGCCATTAATCACACAATTACCCCTGCTGCCCCTGAAACTAACGCTGTTAAACGATTTCTAACGGAAATACACAAATATTTTAACCTCTTCACCACCCTCTCGATAAGTCCCAAAAGAGTGGAGTGATTTGGTCCCCTCCCTTGATGCATATATGATTCGATTCTGCAAAATATATAGAGCATCTAGTAATACAAACTGGATATCCATGTCATGAACCTTAATACCATTTCAAAAGCATCCGACCAAGAAAAACAATGCAGTTATTACATCATGAGTAATGCTAGATGCACAGAAATGAATACAGAAATATGTACACAGTGACGTGGAATCTACTAACTTTTGTAATCCTTGTGAACCAAAAATTCGAGGAATTTAAAACAAAACCAGAAGCGTGGACAAAGTATATCCGCACAATCTGAGGCGTCCTCGTCTTTAAAATTAGATATTTGAAAAAAATTACAAAAGCAATAAAAAACATACCTGAAATCGCACTATCTCCAGACTTGTTGAGGTACCTGACAGCCATTGGCGGAAGAGCTGCATAATGGCATGTTAGAATATCAAAAGCTCAGGCAGAACCACCTATCATCAGTAGAGTAACAAGGATCAGTGAAGCAAATTGCATTGTTTTATCTAAAGCAGAATCCAAAAGGCAAGGCCTCTTTGTGAATAAACAATTCTTCACTGGAACTTCTGGGAGCATCTATCAGCATAAAGTGGAATGCATGTTCAAATATATTCTATGCTACAGCTTATCATACCACTGAAAACCATCATCATCATATGAATTCCACCTATAAAGAAATGAAAACTGATCTTCCATTATGCCTATCTAGTAAGATAGCCAATTATACTACTTATTTGTAGCTGTCACTTTCCTGCCGACTGAGATTTCATTCCACTAATAGCAAGCGGTTCTTCAAAAGTCTGCTCTATGCCGCTCATCCATTCCAATAAGAGAAGACAAATATCCGCACTGCTACTGCAATTCTTCTGATTTCATTGGCCGGATTGTTATTATAAAAATGCAAGTATGCGGCATTAGAATCTAATACATTAACAAGTCCACATCCTTACAGGGACCACATTAAGAAAGCTAGAAAATTTCTATGGTAAAACTAGTGAGCAGTGAATACTATGTATTACCAATATAGCACGGAAGAAAGAATATAAATACAAAACTGATGTTCTTGAATCATCAGAGATCTTCTAACATTCCTACTTTTATACAGACTATAGGCCTAAATCGATCTTGATAATAATCCCCCCCCCCCCCCCCCCCCCCCACCTACGGCAGAGAACTAATTCATCATATATAATCTTGTTAATTAATGAAGCTTAAGTACTGAACTAAAAACCTACGGATTTTATTCAGAATTTCAGAACATTGACAATCACTGCCCTCAATTTATTGACAAATAGATTTTACACATTTATGTCATTCTCTGCAAAGAGTAAAACTACAGAAGTATAAACTACAGTGATCATACATTATACTTGAAATATGATTAAGCAAGATCAATCATAGATAACCAATGATTGAGACTCATATAAAAGCACGATCCCAACACGTGTAAATGCTAAAAGGTAAAAGTAACCTAGCTCCTATGATATAAGAATCCACTGGACTAATAGACAGGCCACAATGGCATAAAAATAAAGCAATTGAGATTCTAAAATGTCCACTGCTATAATAAAATAAGGCAATTTAACCAATTCTTTCATAGAAAAAGGTCCTATACGTGGTTGGCAAATGAGCCCCCAATTAAAGATCGAAAAATCAGCTTAGGAGCAGTAAGAAACTTACCCAAAGAACTAATTATCAATGAGACCACTTACAGTGCATTTTTTGGAGTTTTGAATGGAGAGAATAATCCAGTTTTCCAGTTTGCTTAAAGATTTAAAGAGAAAGTGAAACTTGATATTCCCATCATATTATAGAGAATCAAATAATAATAGAAACAGAGTAACCAGAAGATAAAGATGAAGGAGATCTGAAAGAAGCAACAAGAGAGTCTTATCCAAAATTATTTCTATACTCATTGCACGATGCACGAGCCCAAAAGTCATGGCATTTTTCTCATTCAGAACTAAGCAAAATAACAACATAAGAGCAGCTCAACAGAATATTCTACATGGACTGAAGAAATATCTAAATCTGAACAAAAGGCGAGAAAAACATTCGTATTATCGTATATTCTGCTACGGCGGCTAGAAAAGCAACAACGCAACCAACAAGATTTCAGGCAGTGAAGGAAAAGAGTTCCATTGGGCAATTTTTTATTGTTAAATTGGACTTCTGTGTTTAAAATTAAATTTTCATATTGATGAAATTCAGTTTAGCAAGGCCATGAATTCAAAGAAACTGAGGGCATATCTTATGGAATTTACAACCTAAACCCATAAGATCCGGATCCAAATGGAATATATGGTTTTGCCTTTTTACTTGTCCCCATATATTCCATGATTATACTTATCACAGGTCTGAAACTAAAAAACTTCAATGAAAAGGAAACAGAGATAATTTTTTTTAATATTATATAGCAATTAAAAACATACTGCGCAGTGTACTAGAAACAAATGCAAATAGAAACTGAGTAAATAGTTGTCTTAGTTCTTGATGTAAGAAGAGTCACTTCTAGTTACTATTTTGGTTTACCCCATAACACTTGATCCCTAGAAATTGTAAATATACTAACGCTGTAGCTTCAGCCTTCAAATTGCTCCATCAGACCAATTTCAACTTGAAATCTTCAAGTGCTGAATTTGTTGTGATAGTTCAGCTTTTTCGAGTCAGGAATAGAGGCTGCAGAAACAATCAGAGCAAGTTTCATATAATAGTAAACATAGAGACAAGATTGAAACGAAACATGAACTGTCTGTTGATTCATTTCTGGCATTTTATGGATTGTTTTATGTAAATTACATGAACAGCTCTAGTTCAAAGGTTATTTCTTATTTAGTTAGGTAGCTCTACTTAGTGCATGCTTGTTTACATGCAAACACACTTTATAATCTCGTTCTCCAACATAGCTCGCAAATGCAAAGCTGTGGCAACCTGGAGGAAATGATTCCTTTAACGACTTAATATAATGCTTAAAAACTTAATGACTAAATACAATGCTCGTAATTTGAAGAATCACATTATGTATGATAAAAGAGACCATAGTTCATTTATAAAAAGTGTATTACATTGCATGTGACTCACACACACAAAATGTATGATAAAAGAGACCATAGTTCGATAATAAATAAAAGCAGACAACTATTGGCAAATGCCATGGTGAACTCTTCTACTGGAAAGCATTACTAAAAAGTTGAGATTTCAAACTCTTACACATGCACTAGAAATGATATTACAACACCACTGCATTCTCTGAGCTGGAACTACATCTGATGTTTTTGATGTACCGAAAAAGTTGTTCTCAGCAGCCAGTACAATATTCTGATGTAACTAATAGCCCTCGGCATCCAGAAACAAGATTGACTTAACAATTGCCATAAGATTCAGCCATGATTAATAAAACAAGGGATGTCCATCCAGTGAATACTCGCGCACCTTTTCCCTTCCCTGTATCTTGATCATACTGCTCCCAGAAATATCCAGTTTGCTGATAGTTCTTAACAATATTGCTGACAGCAAGAAAATGATAGTATCAGATAAGAAGAATCGGGGAGGAAAAAAATACCCAAAGAGAACATGAAAAGGAGAATTAAAGAGACTATAATATGACACAAAAAGACATTTTTTGCAGGAAGATCATTCCAGCAGTACCTTATTAAATTGTTTCTCAAGTCATTGTAGATCATCTCGGCTCTCTCTCTGTATGGTCCATTCTCTACAATTATTAACAGGAAGAGTTTTAGATGCTGAGAGACACAAAACTAAGATATAAAGTTACAATCCTTCAAGAAAATGTTCTTTTCAATCATGGCTTCTACCTTTGGAGTAGTGGTGCAGTGAGGAAAGAATCAAGTAGTTCATATTTATCCAAATTGAACCTCTCCAATAAGGTGCATC